>NC_061492.1:19570-22383 GCF_022539355.2 Hippoglossus stenolepis
AATACAAATATATGTGCAGTCTATATGTCTTTAAAAAGCGTTAATACAAAGATAGAGTCCACAAACAATATATATAAAGATGTATACAGCCTATGGAATGCACCTTGCTCTATGTAGGATTCTTGAGTATACTACAAATACATCATGAAGTTACTTACTGCAAATACTGCACTTGAGAAAATCTATTTTGTACAAACTTAGAAATATTCTACTGAGACTCCTGTGGAAAATAAGAGAATAAGCAAAGCTTGAGGTGAAATGATATTTAAATATTACAAACTGGTCATTGATTTGTAGTAATAAAGTGATGTAGTGAGTAAAACAAACTTTTGAAGATCTTCATCTTAGGTCTGAAAGTGTGTGATTGTGTATGTTGTGCTTGGTGAGGTTACTGTCAGTCTCTGTGTTCACTGGTCTGTGTCCCACTCTCTTCCTGCTGTAACAGCTCATGTCTCTGCGTCTGACTGAGGGAGGTTTTTGTACGACTGTAAATCACTGTGTCAACAGATATGCTCCGTTTAAATAATGGAGGCTCTGACAGTAGTAAACTGCTGCATCTTCACTCTGAACTCCACTGATGGTCAAAGAGAAGTCAGAGCTGCTTCCACTGCCACTAAACCGAGCTGGTGTTCCTGAATATAGAGTTGATGCATAGTATATAAGAAGCTTGGGAGCCTGTCCAGGTTTCTGCTGGTACCAGGACATATAATCACCATAACTATCCCTATAAACACTGGGGTTGGTTTTACAGGTCAGCGTGACAGTGGATCCTGGAGTAAATGTCACGACTGGAGGCTGAGTCACAGTCACCTGGCCGCTGCATCCTGCACACAAACACAAATCATACATTAATCAGCGGAGGTGAAGAGAGAGAACAGGCAGCGCATCACGTCTGAAATGTTGCTGAGTGACTGAACCTGTGAAGCTGCAGCAGGCCAGCGTCCAGATGAGGAGGGTGATGAGAGTCATGGTGGTTGTGGTCGACTGACGGGTCTGAGTCCTGCAGAGTTGGAGTCACAGGACTATAAAGCTTCTCAGTTCAGTGGAGGATCAGCTGACGATGCAAAGCCTCCTCTCTATGGAAATGATTCCTCTGCTCTGAGCGGACTGAAGGTGACGTGGGACACAAACTCAGGAGCGTTGCTGTTTGGATTTACACTAAATATGAAGAAGCAGAATTGAGGGTCGTCAGCATCTGGATTCAAATTGTGTAACTTTCATTGATGCAAATATGTGTATTTCATTCCCCTTGAATTACAGAGTGAGTAGACGTACAATAGAAGTTTCTAAACATTTTGTTTTAATTATTTTGAAGCATCCTGTTTATTTTACAGCTTTCAAATGATGTCAAACTATTTTTCAAATTATTAATTCATGACAAAGTTAAATCAACTTTTTGTCTCTCAATGTTTAGATGTAACAAAAATGTGACAATTCTTTTTTAATTTAATTTTATTCTTGTTGAAATTTCAAGCCACAGTAGCTCAATATAAATATTAAGTGTAAATTGTGTAGTTTTACCAGAAAAAAGTGACTCTTCAGTGGACACTTCTGTGTCTGACTTTGAAAAGTTCTGGTCTGCACACATGGGAGAAGTTTGTCTTCAAGGCTTTTTACCAGAAAACCTTTGAATGTGATTGTTGTTAATGGACTATTTCATCCCAAACCAAGAAATGTATCAAAATCTGACCAGGTGATTTTGTTTCCTCAACTAAATCCAACTGCGACTGAACACTGAAGCCAGGAAGCTGCTCTGGGAGTAACTATCTCCCTCAGGAATATCCCTTCATGTTTATAAGTAGATGCACACTGCCCTCTGCTGGCAGTTCACCATCATCAATAACTCCATCATGGCGTGAGGCTGATTTTGTTTTACATTACATTTCATTTAGCTGACGCTTTTATCCAAAGCGACTTACAATAAGTGCATTCAACCATGAGGGTACAAACCCAGAACAACAAGAATCAAGAAAGTAGAATTTCTTCAAGAAAGTCAAACTACAAAGTGCTATAATTAAGTGCCATTTAAGTGCTGCTAATGTGTTAGTTTAAACTTTTATTCAAGGTATAGTCGGAAGAGGTGTGTTTTTAGTTTGCGGTGGAAGATGTGTAGACTTTCTGTCCTGATGTCAATGGGGAGCTCATTCCACCATTTAGGAGCCAGGACAGCAAACAGTCGTGATTTTGTTGAGTGTTTAGCTCGCAGTGAGGGAGCAACAAGCCGATTGGCAGATGCAGAGCGGAGTGAACGGGCTGGGGTGTAACGTTTGACCATGTCCTGGATGTAGACTGGACCCGATCCGTTCGCAGCACGGTACGCAAGTACTAATGTTTTGAAACGGACGCGGCAGCCACTGGTAACCAGTGAAGGGAGCGGAGGAGGGGAGTAGTGTGAGTGAATTTAGGTTAAAGACCAGTCGAGCTGCTGCATTCTGGATGAGCTGCAGAGGTCGGATGGCACTAGCAGGTAGACCTGCCAGGAGGGAGTTGCAATAGTCTAGGGGTGAGATGACCAGAGCCTGGACCAGAACCTGCGCCGCCTTCTGAGTGAGAAGGGGACGTGTTCTCCTGATGTTGTGCAGCATGTATCTACAGGAATGTGTTGTTGCAGTAATGTTGGCCGTAAGGGAGAGTTGACTGTCGGGTGTCACACCTAGGTTCATAGCAGTCTGGGTGGGGGCTAACACGGAGTTGTCTGTTAAGTTTCTGTCCTTGTTCAACCTTTTCATCACCATGTACATCAGTCATTTCATGCAGCTCTGATATTAGGGAAAGAAGTAAGTAAGTACGCGCGATCTGACCTCAGTGACCCC
>NC_061492.1:22483-25185 GCF_022539355.2 Hippoglossus stenolepis
CACTGTAACGAATTGCTGTAAGAAAACAGCCAAATTCTGACTGTAACATTCTGTTTTCCATTAAAACGGCACTGTGCTGTAGAAAACAATGCATTCTGGGAAATATTTATGAGCAGCTTGCTGTTTTCCTTAAAACATTGCAATATACTGTAAACAGCATTGCATTCTGGGGGTGATGTCAGAATCAACGGCAGAGAGGTCCTGCAAAAGCGGAATGCTACTATATTTGTAGAAGACGCATGTTGAACACAAAGTCGTGAAGCCAACTCTGGACCTTTTTTAGAGGATTATCCATCTGAATCCTGCATTTTATCAGCAAGTCTTCGGTGAGTTGAAATAAACTTTGTCTGCCTTGCATTTTTTGCTTACTTTTGCTGTCTTTTATACAAACTCAGACTGATTAGAACTGTAACTTAGCTAGCTTGCAGCACTTGCATGTGGTCCTCTCAATCAGCCATGCAGTGACTTGTGAGTACAGCAGTAAAGCTACTTTTTAAATTATTATTTTGTAGATTCGGCCAATACTAAATAGTACTTAAAAGTTCATCTTATTGTCTTTTTGTATGGTCAGTTGGTTTGCAGCTAGGAGCATTATTGTGAGTTTGTCCTCTTCTGTACATTTTCAACTCCACTACAGCTTTGATAATGTTACATCTTATTGGGTATTAAAGTTGAACTAATAGTGTGTCATATTAGTATGTTGTCCAGCTGCTGAAGGAACCACTTTACAAAGACTTCAGATGGACTCGTTCTAATATTCTCACCACATTTTTTTTGTCCGTGCTCTGCAGCAATCTCCCACAGTGGTGGCGAAAGGACACTCAACCTACTTTTGACTCCTCCTCTAGTAATGCTTGGTATGTATTCAGAACATAACTTATATTGCATATCAGATTTTTTTTTAAGTTATCTGTATTAATCATAAATAAAGCATGACTTTTCTTCCCATTAGAGATGTTTGCAAAAGTCAAGATGCTTTTTGAGATGACTCTTGATTCATGTTTCAGGTGAAAAAGAGCCTGTGACAGTTGGATACTGGATGATCAGCCTTGAGGATCACATGTGGGGGCATCCACCCAACCTTTGTGACAGGGCTTGCTGTTTACAGTGTTCACATCTTTAACTGGGGAGCTGCCTGTACAAGGTCAGAATTGTGCTGCCTATCTGACATTTTCTCTTTTATTTCACATTTTGCACATTTATTTTCAACCCTAACTTCATAAACACTTGTATAGACATCATATATAAAAGACTTTACATCTATCCAACCTCTAATCTCAGATTCATGTGTTTTGTAGATGCTTCTTTTGAATCAACCCAGAAAGAGGAACAAGAGCCGTGTGGGGGACTCGTCTCCAAGAGGACAGGGAGAGTCATTCAGAAGAAATCTGTCACAATCAACGAGGGAGAGGTCTCTCCCCAGGTTATTTGGAATTTTTTCTCTTTAATTTTGTACATGTAATCATATTCTTGTTCTCCAGTCCACTAAATATGCATTATTTTACTTCAAAAATGTGGGTATGCTTACTTTTTATGTGCACAAAAGTGAACATACTCACTTGGTACCATACCATACAATGGTATACGATTGTAGGATTTGATCACTTAAGCTTTTAAAGGTTACTGTGTATGTTATCAGTATCTGAGCAGACCCTATATCCTCCGCTTTATTTCACTCTGTTAGAAATTCGGGTCAGTTATTGGATGTATTTACTTCATGAATGTCACTTCTTGATCTTCCGTGCAATCAAATTGCAGAGCTCCCACCGTCTGTGCTTCACACACAATTCCTCAGAAACCATGTTCTAATGACAGTGTTTAGAGGACAATGTATCCTGCCATTGTATTGTTAATAAGTCTCCTGTTTTCTATAGAATGTTTTGGTTGCTGCATTTTATTTACCTTAATCATTCAGTATACGTTGTTCAGAATATCACATCAAAATAGCGAACCAAGGTTTTGGTAAAGAGGAGTTTAATTTATAGGAATTGACTGTCATCCATGCTGCTATTACATTCAATTACATTGTACGGTATTTGAGATTATGTTGAATTTCATTTTAAACAATAATGTACAGACTGATGCTAATCGTATACTGTAAATATAAGAAAATAAAGCACTATAGTGTGTTTTAGTATGTGGACAGCACTAAACTGTAAATTAAGGTTACAGTAAGAAAACAGTAAATCCCTGGCAACCCTGCTGCCAGCAGTTTACTGTTAATTTACATGACAATTGTTTACAGTGCAGGCCTCTGTTTTATTTAAGTATTCTCACCCTCTGAGAATACTCTGAGTATCAATCAGACTAAATGTGACATTGAAGTTTACAAGTATCAGGCTCATTCGAATACTTTGTAAAAAAAAATAAAGTTTAACATGTCAATTCCATTAAAACTGAGCAAACTGCATCTGCTAATAAAGATAAAACCATGTGAATAAAAAGAGCTGCAAAATGCATCATGAGGCCTAAAGAGACCTTAGTTAGATAGACTGTCTATATGAAGGTATAGACAGTCTGATTACTATATAATGATATATAAGGTCAATATAGATATAAATACAGACTATTGATTATCTAAATAATATATTTATCATATAATATCTATATATAATATAATAATATATTATTAATATATTTATAAACACTCTATATAAACGGGATGACAGTCTATATAAAATATGTAGAATCTATAGACAATC
>NC_061492.1:25285-215285 GCF_022539355.2 Hippoglossus stenolepis
AAACGATCAGAAAATATCACCCAGAGGAATTTCTAATTTAAGATGTTTAATTATTTAAATTATTTATTTATTTATTAATTGAATGATTGAGTACTGATTTATATTAGTTTGTCAGACAAACACTACCCTACTGGTACACTATTAAAGAGATACACTAAAACCACTCCAACTGAATAAATAGAAACTTAATACTTCAGATAAATCCAAGGAGACTATTAACCAATTGAATAATAATTCATATAGATGGGTCCACTTCTAATTCACTCTAATAGTTTGACTTGTTTTAGGTCACAATTATTAAATTTTAAAAACAAGTTTGACATGTTTCTCATAGACTCTTATCAGGTGATACACTTCCTGCAATGCATTATGGGATTGTTTCTAACATCACTTTTCTAAAATATCTCTGCATAAGCCACCAAACTTAAATTATAGGATATTTACCATCCTAAGAGGGAGTTCTTTAATTAAGATCCTTGAGTAATATAAAAAATCTAAACCAGCAAAAACCATGAGTAAGTGAGTGTACACAGACCACACCTGCCCCACAGATAATCAGCTCTTAGATCAACCATGGAGAAATCCAAGATGAGTCTGTTGTAACAATACTAAAGCATGTCTTGGTGTGTAAGTGACACAGAGCATTGCTCAGAAGTTTCCTGAGTCATGTATGGGACAGGAACTTTTTAGGAGCCCCCATCATTCCAGTGGAGGACTTTGAGCCTGAGGTTTGAGCTACGGCGTGTGGCTTCTCCAAAACCAACAGAAGGATGCAGAAACCGATGTCCCAACTCTTCGACTGGGCACTGAGCAGAGTGAGTATGACTCCAGTTATTTATCCAACTCCACTCTACTGAAGAGAACCAGAATTTAAAGGATGTCATCCCCTAGAGTCTCCACTAGGGGGCTGAAACTCAGAGCCAGAGCCAGCCTCAATAGACTCACCCTAATCTTAACCATCCTAACTCAATCAACACCTTAACCTAAAACCTAACCAGTTAATTCTACCCAAACCTAACCAGTTAATTCTAAGGCCTAAACCCACCAGTTAACCCCATGCCTAAACCTGAATCCAGTTAACTCCATGCCTAAACCTAACCTTTAATCCTTTATATTAATCTAACTCTAATCCAAACCCAAACCATTTTATCCTTAATACTAATTCTAATACTAACCAGTTGATCCTTAAATAAACCTATGGAATCCTTTTCTAAATTATCTTAGAACAGATTATAATAAAACTTAGTTGACACACCTATTGATCACTGGCGGCCTTCTCGGGAGGGTGTCTAGTGATGATGGTCAAACACCCGAAGGATCCTGAGGTCCACTACTGATGATGTGTTCCAGCAATGTAAAATTAGGAAATTAAAGAAACTATAGAAACAGTAGTCCAACCAACTCCGTCAAAATCAAAACAACCAATAATTCAAACAATGGAATGAGAAGCACAAACTGCGAAATATCAATACAGAAAACAAAAACAGAAAGCACTTACAATGAAAGATTTAAAATATCAACAAAAACTTAAACCAGTTTTTCAAAGGAACAATATCCCAAAACAAAAGTAATGTTCATATTAAATACCAACTCATATCAAAAGCCATTTCAGGCAAAGGGGATAGGTGAGAATGAGAGAGTTTATGATTATGTGGCCATGTATTGCCTGACTCCTAGTTCAAACTGCCCAGTCAGCTGACACCAAGCAGGGGAGTCATCGTAGATATTTTTCTAACCCTAACTCCAGCCAGGTCATCGGACTAACGCTCTCTTTGAAAACCGACGGTTTACCCTTCAAAACGCTATTTTGCAGCCAGCATCCAAGACAAGGACGGAACTGATGGGCATAATAAAGGAGAAAAGGAACCAGTCCAAGACCCTGCAAATCCACAAAACAAAACTCGTCTAACTAACAACGACACTTAAACCACAAGAAAAGCCGAGCAAAGATCAGAACCAGCAGATTGTATTCACAGCAGGAGGCAGTAGTTTTAAACCCAGATCTGAGCGCTGCCTCAAACCTGAAAAAAAAGATGAAAATCATCTTCTAGAATATCAGACACTATCCAGACTTACCTGAGGTCAACCTTTTAAAAACTAATCCTAGAGGAAATCACAAAATAATTACAATTATTATATTGAAAACTCTACAATTATATAAATAAATATTACTATAAATATCCCAACCTACATATAAAGTATTTAATATAAAAATCCCTTCTTTCTCCTCTTTCCTCACTTTCAGTGAGGAGTAAAGGGGGTAGAGTCCACAGCCCGGTCCGGGCGTGGGGAGGGGTTTGACCCGTACAGGTCTCTTCTCCTGACTCTGTTTCCTCATGTTATCAGCAGAAAATTAAGAATATATCAGTTTTATCATTTTTAACAGCTAAATTAATTACACAGATAATTTCAGTGGAATAATTTAACTAATAAATTGATTATTTAGTAAGGATGGACCCTACTTTAATCTTACTCTAACATTTGGATACCCAGGATAATAAATAATTTTACAGACATTACAAAGGTGTTTTAACTTAATAAAGAGACCGTGTCTACTGATTAATCATTACCTTAAAGGATGATGGGATTGGTTTATAAAACAAGTCTAGTCAAATTACCTCCTTATCTGCAAAATAAATCCAAAACGATCAGAAAAATATCACCCAGAGGAATTTCTAATTTAAGATGTTTAATTATTTAATTATTTATTTATTTATTAATTGAATGATTGAGTACCGATTTATATTAGTTTGTCAGACAAACACTACCCCTAATAAGCAGCCACTAAGCGAAGTAGATAATGTTCAAAACCACCCGAACTGAATAAATAGAAATCAATGTAATCATTTACACAGATAAATCCAAGGGAGAGACTATTAACCAATTGATAAATAATTCATATAGATGGTCCTACCTAATTCACTAATAGTTTGACTTGTTTTAGGTCAACAATTACAAATTTTAAACAAGTTTGACATGTTTCTGCAGACTCTTTACCAGGTGACACTTCTCCTGCAATGCATTATGGGATTGTTTCACATCACTTTTCTAAAATATCTCTGTGCATATAAGCCACCCAACTTAAAATTATAGGATATTTACCATCCTAAGAGGGAGTTCTTTAATTAAGATCCTTTATAATATAAAATTCCAAACTCAGCAAAACCATGAGTAAGGAGGTAAAGCACACAGACTAAGCACCTGCCCCACAGATAATCAGCTCTTAGATCAATCCATGGAGAAACTAAGATGAGTCTGTTGTAACAATACTAAAGCATGTCTTGGTGTGTAAGTGACACAGAGCATTGCTCAGAAGTTTCCTGGGAGTCGTGCGGTGCATGGGACACAGGAACTTTAGAGCCCATCATTCAGTGAGGACTTTTTTGAGCTTTGAGGTTTGAGTTTACTGGCAGGCCTTTCTCCAAAACCAACAGAAGGATGAAACCGATGTCCCAACTCCCGACTGGGTGGCACTGAGCAGAGGAGTATGACTCAGTTATTTATCCAACTCCACCTACTGAAGAGAACCAGAATTTAAAGGATGTCATCCCCAGAGTCTCCACTAGGGGCTGAAACTCAGAGCCAGAGCCAGAGGCCTCAACATGACCTTAATTCTAATCTTAACCATTATCCTAACCTTAATCAATAATTTAACTCTAAACTCAACCAGTTAATCTCCTAATGCCTAAACCTAACCAGTTAATTCTATGCCTAAACCTAACCAGTTAACCCCATGCCCAACCCAACCAGCAACCTCATGCCTAAACCTAACCTTTTAATCCTTTATATTAATCTTAACTTCTAATCCATAAACCATTTTATCCCATTACTAATTCTAATACTAACCAGTTGATCCCTTAACAAAACCGTGAATCTTTTCTAAATTATCTTAGAATTAGATTATAATAAAACTAGGCTGACACACCCTGGGCTTGACTACCTGGCGGGCCTTCTCGGAGAGGGTGCTCCAGTGATGATGGCCGAAACACCATGATCCTGAGGTCTACTACTGAGATGTTCTATAATGGAAAATAGGAACAAAATAGTATCTATAGAAATAATAGTCCAACCAACTCCGTCAAAATCAAACAACCAATAATTCAAACAATGGAATGAGAAGCAATAAATCATGAAATATCAATACAGAAAACAAAAACAGAAAGCACTTACAATGAAAGATTTAAAATATCAACAAAACTTAAACCAGTTTTTTTAAAGGAACAATATCCCAAAACAAAATAATGTTCATATTAAATACCAACTCATATCAAAAAGCCATTTCAGGCAAGGATAGGTGAGAATGAGAGTAGTCATGACGCATGGGCTAGTAAACATTGCCTTTGACTCCCTAGTTCAAACTGCCCAGTCGTCGAGACGAAGCAGGGAGTCATCGCAGGAGATATTTTTCACCAACCCAGCCAGAGCCATCGGACGAACGGCTCTTTGAAAAACCGACGGCTTACCCCTTCCAAAACGCTTTTTGTTTCCCTGCAGCCAAAGAATCAAGACAAGGACGCGGAACTGATGGGCGGTATACAAAGAGAAAAGAACCAGTCCATGGACCCCAAACCACAAAACAAAACCCAGTCTAACTAACAACGACACTTCTAAACCACAAGAAAAGCCGGGAGCAAAGATCAGAACCAGCAGATTGTATCTACAGCAGGAGGCAGAACAAACTCAGATCTGAGCGGCTGTTCTCACCCTGAAAAAAAAAAGATGGAAAATCATCTCTAGAATATCAGACACTATCCAGACTTACCTGAGGTCAACCTTTTAAAACTAACTTAGAGGAAATCACAAATAATTACAATTATTATATTGAAAACTTCATAATTATATATAACAAATATTACTATAAATATCCCAACTCATATATAAAGTATTTAATATATAAAAATCCTCTCTTCCTCTTTCCCCTCACTTCAGGAGGGGAGGTAAAGGGGGAGACAGAGTCCACGCCCGGTCCGGCGGGAGGGTTTGACCTGCATATGTCTCCTCTCCCCTGACTCTGTTTCCTTATTATGTTATCACAGAAAATTAAGAATATATCAGTTTTATCATTTTTAATGTGCTAAATTTAATTAACAGATAATTTAGTGAATAATTAACTAATAAATTGATTATTTAGTAAGGATGGACCCTACTTAATCTACTCTAACATTTGATTAAATTCTTATGATAATAAATAATTTTTACAGACATTACAAAGGTGTTTTAACTTAATAAAGAGACCGTGTCTACTGATTGGTCCATTACTCCTAAAGGATGATGGTCATTTATAAATGTTCGCCAAATTACTTCTTATCTGCAAAATAAATCTAAAAACGACTGAAAAATATCACCAGAGGAATTTCTAATTTAAGATGTTTAATTATTGGACTATTTATTTATTTATTAATTGAATGATTGAGTACCGATTTATATTAGTTTGTCGACAAACACTACCTCCTACTGGTGCACACTAAGGAAGAGATAATAATTAAAATTCTAACTGAATAAATAGAAACTTAATGTACTTCACAGATAATCAAGGAGACTAGCTGTTCAAATTGATAAATAATTCATAGATGGGTCCTACCTAATTCACTTTAATAGCTCTGACTTGTTTTAGGTCACAATTATTAAATTTAATAAGTTTGACATGTTTCTCATAGACTCTTTACCAGGTGACACTTCCTGCAATGCATTATGGGATTGTTTCCTTAACATCACTTTTCTTAAAATATCTCTGCATATAAGCCACCCAAACTTAAAATTATAGGATATTTACCATCCTAAGAGGGAGTTCTCTTTGACTAAGATCCTTTATAATATGCAAAATTCCAAACTCAGCAAAAACCATGAGTGCAAGGAGGTAATACACAGACTACACTGCCCACAGATACAATCAGCTCTTTAGATCAACTATGGAGAAATCCAAGATGAGTCTGTTGTAACAATACTAAAGCATGTCTTATGTGTAAGTGACACAGAGCATTGCTCAGAAGCTCTGAGTCGTGCGGTATGGGACACAGGAAACTTCTTAGGAGTCTGCACTGACCTCAGTGGAGGACTTTTTGAGCTTGAGGTTTGAGCTTTCTACCACGTGTGGCCTTTCTCCAAACCAACAGAAGGATGAAACCGATGTCCCAACCCCCGACTGGGCACTGAGCAGAGTGAGCATGACTCAGTTATTTATCCAACTCCACTGAAGAGAACCAGAATTTAAAGGATGTCATCCCCAGAGTCTCCACTAGGGGCTGAAACTCAGAGCCAGATTAGAGTCTCACATGACCTTAATTCTAATCTTAACCATTATCCTAACCTTAATCAACACTCTTAACTCTAAACCTAACCAGTTAATTCTACGCCTAAACCTAACCAGTTAATTTATGCCTAAACCTAACCAGTTAACCCCATGCCAAACCTAACCAGTTAACCCTGCCTAAACTAACCTTAATCCTTATATTAATCTTAACCTAATCCAAACCCAAACCATTTTATCCTTAATACTAATTTCTAATACTAACCAGTTGATCCTTAACAAAACCGTGAATCCTTTTCTAAATTATCTTAGAATTAGATTATAATAAAACTTATGGACACACCGGCTTATGATCACTTTCACACGGGCGGGCCTTCCTCGGGAGAGGGTGTCTAGTGATGATGGCCGAAACACCAGGGAAGGATCTCTGAGGTCCACTACATTGATGATGTTCCATAATGTAAATTAGGAAATTAAAATAGTATCTATAGAAATAATAGTCCAACCAACTCCTACAAAATCAAACAACCAATAATTCAAACAATGAATGAGAAGCAATAAACATGAAATATCAATACAGAAAACAAAACAGAAAGTACTTACAATGAAAGATTTAAAAATATCAACAAAACTTAAACCAGTTTTTTTAAAGGAACAATATCCCAAAACAAAATAATGTTCATATTAAATACCAACTAGTATCAAAAGCCATTTCAGGCAAAGGGGATAGGTGAGAAATGGAGAGTAGTCGATGATTTGCAGGCCAGTGCATTGCCTTTGACTCCTAGTTCAAACTGCCCAGTCAGTCGGACGAAGCAGGGGAGTCATCGTAGATATTTTTTCTAACCTCTAACCCAGCCAGAGCCATCGGACGAACGCCTCTTTGAAACCGATTTTGTCACCTCTTCCAAAACGCTTTGCTCTCTGCAGCCAAAGAATCAAGACAAGGACGTGAACTGATGGGCGATACAAAGGAGAAAAGAACCAGTCCAAGGACCCCAACCACAAAACAAAACCAGTCTAACTAACAACGACACTTCTAAACTACAAGAAAAGCCGGAGCAAAGATCAGGAACCAGCAGATTGTATTACAGCAGAGGCAGAACAAACTCCAGATCTGAGCATGCCTCAACCTGAAAAAAAGATAGGAAAACGATCTTCAGAATATCAGACACCATCCAGACTTACCTGAGGTCAACCTTTTAAAACTAACCCTAGAGGAAATCACAAAATAATTACAATTATTATATTGAAAACTTACAATTATATAAATAAATATTACTATAAATATCCCAACTCATATATAAAGTATTTAATATATAAAAATCCCTTCTCTCTTCCTCACTGTGAGGGGAGGTAAGGGGGAGTATGAGTCCACAGCCCGGTCCGGTGGGGAGGGGTTTGACCCGTACAGGCCCTCTCCCTGACTCTGTTTCCCCTCATTATGTTATCACAGAAAATTAAGAATATATCAGTTTTATCATTTTTAACAGCTAAATTTAATTAACAGATAATTTCAGGAATAATTAACCAATAAATTGATTATTTATAAGTGATGTGACCCCATTAATCTACTCTAACATTTGGATTAAATTTTATGATAATAAATAATTTTACAGATATTACAAAGGTGTTTTAACTTAACAAAGAGAATCGTGTCTACTGATTGGTCCATTACTCCTAAAGGATGATGGGATTGGTTTATAAAACAAGTCTAGCCAAATTACTTCAGATTATCTGCAAAATAAATCCAAAACGACGAAAATACTACCCAGAGGAATTTTCACTTAAGATGTTTAATTATTTAATTATTTGTTTATTTATTAATTGAATGATTGAGTACCGATTTATATTAGTTTGTCAGATAAAATATCTACCCCTACTGGTAATACTAATAAGTAGATAATACATCTAAAACTAATTCTAACTGAATAAATAGAAACTAACTTCACAGATAAATCCAAGGAGACTATTAACCAATTGGATAAATAATTCACAGATGGGTCCTACCTCTAATTCACTCTAATAGTTTGACTTGTTTAGGTCACAATTATTAAAATTTTAAACAAGTTTGATATGTTTTCATAGACTCTTTACCAGGTGATACATTTCCTAATGCATTAGTGGGATTGTTTCATATCACTTTTCTTAAAATATTCTGCATATAAGCCACCCAAACTTAAATTATAGGATATTTGGCCATCCCAGAGGGAGTTCTCTTAATTAAGATCCTTTTATAACATAAAATTCCAAACTCAGCAAAACCACAGGGCATACACACAGACTACACCTGCCCAGATAATCAGCTCTTTAGATCAATCCATGAGAAACTAAGATGAGTTTGCTGTAACAATACTAAAGCATGTCTTGTGTAAGTGACACAGAGCAGCAGTTTCAGGAAGTTTCCTGAGTCGCGTGTATGGGACACAGGAACTTTTTAGGAGCTCCATCATTCAGAGGACTTTTGAGCTTTGAGGTTTGAGCCACTTGCCAGGTGGCCTTTCTTCCAAAACCAACAGAAGATGAAACCATGTCCCCAACCCCGACTGGGCACTGAGCAGAGTGAGTATGACTCAGTTAATATCCAACTCCACCTACTGAAGAGAACCAGAATTTAAAGAATGTCATCCCCAGAGTCTCCACTAGGGGCTGAAATCAGAGCCAGAGCCAGAGGCCCCAACATGACCTTAATTCTAATTCAACCATTATCCACAACCTTAATCAATACCTTTAACTCTACTAACTAGCACACCTACGCCTAAACCTAACCAGTTAATTCTATGCCTAAACTTAACCATACAAATAACCCTATATGCCTAACCTAAATCCAGTTAACCCCATGCCTAAACCTAACTCTTTTTTAATCCTTTATATTAATCTTAACTCTAATCCAAACTCAAACCATTTTATCCTCTATTAATAATTTTATCACCAACCAGTTGACCCTAACAAAACCGTGAATCCTTTTCAAATTATCTTAGAATTAGATTATACAAATCAGTTGACACACCTGGGTTGGACTGGCTGGCGGGCTTCCTCAGAGAGGGTGTCTATGATGATGGCCAACACCCACATCCTGAGGTCCACGATTGATGATGTGTTCCATAATGTAAAATTAGGGAAATTAAAAGATAGTATCTATAGAAATAATAGTCCAAAATTTAACCCACAAAATCAAATAACCAATAATTCAAACAATGAACAGAATAATAATCAGAAACATTAATACAGAAACAAAGCCAGAGCACTACAATGAAAGATTTAAAATATCAACAAAAACTAACCAGTTTCTTTTAAAGGAACAATATCCCAAAACAAAACAATGTTCATATTAAAATAATTAACTCATATCAAAAGCCATTTCAGGCAAGGATAGGGTGAGAATGGAGAGAAGCCGATGACGTAGCGGCCAGTGCATTGCCTTTGACTCCCTAGTTCAAACTGCCCAGTCATCAGACTACAGGTATTTATCGAGATATTTTTTCTAACCCTAACTCAGCCAGGTTTCATCGGACGAACGGCCTTTTGAAAACCGATTTGCCTGCCCTTCCAAAACGCTTTGCTCTCTGCAGCCAAAGAATCAAGACAAGGACGTGAACTGGATGGGAATATACAAAGGAGAAAAGGAACCAGTCCAAGGACCCCAAATCCACAAACAAAACCCAGTCTAACTAACAACGAGCACTTCTAAACCACAAGAAAGCCGGGAGCAAAGATCAAACCATAGCAGATTGTATTCACAGCAGAGGTGCAGAACAAACCTAGATCTGAGCGCTGCCCTCTCAAACCTGAAAAAAGATGCAGGTGGAAAATCATCTTCTTAGAATATCAGACACTATCCAGACTTACCTGAGGTCAACCTTTAAAAATTAATCCTAGAGGAAATCACAAAATAATTACAATTATTATATTGGAAACTCTTACAATTATATAAATAAATATTACTATAAATATCCCAACTCATATATAAAGTATTTAATATATAAAAATCCCTCTTCTCTCTCTTCCTCACTTCAGTGAGGGAGTAAAGGGGGAGACAGAGTCCACAGTCTGTCCGAAGGGAGGGTTTGACCTGCAGGACATGGCCCCTCTCCCTGACTCTGTTTCATTATGTTACTTCACAGAAAATTAAGAATATATCAGTTTACCATTTAACAGCTAAATTTAATTAACAGATAATTTCATAGTGGAATAATTAATTAATAAATTGATTATTTAGTAAGGATGGACCCTACTTAATCTACTTAATATTTGATTAAATTTTATGATAATAAATAATTTTACAGACATTACAAATAGCTTTAACTTAATAAAGAGACCGTGTTCATTGATTGGTCCATTACTCCTAAAGATGATGGGATTGGTTTATAAACAAGTCTAGTCAAATTACTCTTATCTGCAAAATAACCAAAAACGATCAGAAAAATATCACCCAGAGGAATTCTTAATTTAAGATGTTTAATTATTTAATTATTTATTTATTTATTAATTGAATGATTGAGATCGATTTATATTAGTTTGTCAGACAAACACTACCCTTACTGGCATAATTAAGGAAGAGATAATAATTAAAACCACTCCAACTGGAATAAATAGAAACTTAATGTACTTCACAGATAAATCCAAGGGGAGACTATTAACCAATTGGATAAATAATCTATGTATAGATGGGTCCTGTACTCTAATTCACTTAATAGTTTGACTTGTTTTAGGTCACAATTATTAAATTTTAAACAAGTTTAACATGTTTCTCATAGACTCTTTTACCAGGTGACACACTTCTCCTGCAATGCATTATGGGATTGCTTCAATATCACTTTTCTTAAAATATCTCTGCATATAAGCCACCCAAACTAAATTATAGGATATTTACCATCCTAAGAGGGAGTTCTTCTTAATTAAGATCCTTTTATAATATAAAATTCCAAACTCAGCAAAACCACATGAGTAAGGAGTGTACACAGACTACACCTGCCCCATAGATAATCAGCTCTTTAGATCAATCCATGGAGAAATCCAAGATGAGTCTGTTGTAATACTAAAGCATGTCTTGCGGTAAAGTGACACAGAGCATTGCCTTAGAAGTTTCCTGAGTCAAGGGTGTAAGGGACACAGGAACTTTAGGAGCTCCATCATTCCCAGAGTGGAGGACTTTTTGAGCTTTGAGGTTTGGAGCTTCTCACGGCGTGTGGCCTTTCTCCAAAACCAACAGAAGGATGAAACCGATGTCCCAATCCCCCACTGGGTACTGAGCAGAGTGGAGAAGACCTGTGTTATTATCCAACTCCACCTACTGAAGAGAACCAGAATTCTAAAGGATGTCATCCCCAGAGTCTCCATCAGGCTGAAACTCAGAGCTGGTATTTACAGAGGCCTCACACATGACCTTAATTCTAATCTTAATCCATTATCCACTAACTCTAATCAATAATTTTAATTCTAAACCAACCAGTTAATTCTTCTACGCCTAAAACCTAACCAGTTAATTCTATGCCTAAACCTAACCATGTTAACTTTATGTCAAACCCAACTAGTTAACCTCATGCCTAAACCTAACCTTAATCCTTTATATTAATCTAACTCTAATCCAACTCAAACCATTCTATCTCATTACTAATTCAATACTAATCCAGTTGATCCCTTAACAAAACCGTGAACTTTTCTAAATTATCTTAGAATTAGATTATGAATGAAACTTAGCTGACACAATCTCTGGGGCTTGACCAATATTTTATGGGCTCTCTCCTCAGAGAGAGGGTGTTCCAGTGACACAACAAACACCCGATGATCCGAGGTCCACTACATTGATGATGTGTTCCACAATGTAAAATTAGGAAATTAAAATAGTATCTATAGAAATAATAGTCCAAATGGACTCCACAATCAAACAACCAATAATTCAAACAATGGAATGAGAAGCAATAAATCATGAAATATCAATACAGAAAACAAAACAGAAATAATTTACAATGAAAGATTTAAAATATCAACAAAACTTAAAGAACCATTTTTTGAAGGAACAATATCCCAAAACAAAATAATGCTTATGCTTAAATACCAACTCATATCAAAAAGCTGGTTTAGGCAAAGGGGATATGAGAATGAGAGTAGTCGACAGACGTATGTGGGCTAGTGCATTGCCTTTGACTCCCTAGTTCAAACTGCCTGAAGTCACAGATCACAGGGGAGCTACTCAGATATTTTTCTAACTCTAACCCAGCCAGAGCTGATCGGACGCACACTAAGTTTCTTGAAACCCATTTGTCATACCTTTCCAAAACGTTTGTCGGTTTCTGCAGCTAAAGGAATCAAGACAATAGACGTGAACTGATGGAAGTACACAAAGAGAAAAGAACCAGTCCATGACCTCTAACCACAAAACAAAACCTAGTCTAACTAACAAACGTATAATTTCTAAACCACAAGAAAAGCTTTGAGCAAAAGATCAGAAAACCAGCAGATTGGTATTCACAGCAGAGGCAGAACAATCGATCTGAGAGCACGTCAAACCTGAAAAAAAAAAAGATGGAAAATCATCTTCTAGAATATCAGATACTATCCAGACTTACCTGAGGTCAACTTTTAAAACTAATCCTAGAGGAAATCACAAAATAATTACAATTATTATATTGAAACTCTTACAATTATATAAATATTACTATAAATATCCCAACTCATATAAAGTATTTAATATATAAAATCCCTCTTCTTCCTCTTTCCTCATCAGTGAGGGAGGCAGACAGAGTCCAGCCCGTCCGGCTGGGGGAGGCCTGACCCACAGGTCTCTCTCCCAGATTTGTTTCACAGTTATCACAGAAAATTAAGAATATATCAGTTTTATCATTTTTAACAGCTAAACTTAATTAACAGATAATTTAGTGGAATAATTAACCAATAAATTGATTATTTAGTAAGGATGGACCCTACTTAATCTACTCTAACATTTGGTTAAATTTATGATAATAAATAATTTTTACAGACATTACAAAAGGTGTTTTAACTTAATATAAAGAGACCGTCTACTGATTTAGTCCACACACTTAAAGGATGATGGGATTGGTTTATAAATGTTCAGTCAAATTACTTCCTCTTATCTGTAACCAAAACGATCAGAAAATATCACCAGAGGAATTTCTCTAATTTAAGATGTGCTTGTTATTTAATATTTATTTATTTATTAATTGAATGATTGAGTACTGATTTATATTATTTGTCAGACAAACACTACCCTACTGGCACACACTCATGAAGAGATACATCAAACCACCTGAACTGAATAAATAGAAACTTAATGTACTTCACAGATAAATCCAAGGAGACTATTAAATCTTAATTGATAAATAATTCATATAGATGGGTCCTACCTAATTCACTCTAATAGTTTGACTTGTTTTAGGTCACAATACAAATTTTAAACAAGTTTCAGATATGTTTCTATAGACTCTTTTACCAGGCATACACTTCCTGTAACATTATACTGTTTCAACATCACTTTTCTTAAAATATCTCTGCATATAAGCCACCTAAACTAAAATTATAGGATATTTACCATCCTAAGATAGGAGTTCTTAATAAGACCCTTATAATATAAAATTCCAAACTCACAAAACCATGAGTAAGGAGTGTACATGGCTAGACTACACCTGCCTTACAGATAACTGTAAGGGCTTTAGATCAATCCATGGAGAAATCCAAAAGATGAGTCTTTGGTTAAATAATACTAAAGCATGTCTTGCGGTGTGTGGGTGACACAGAGCATTGCCTAGAAGTTTCTGAGTCGTATGTGTAAAGGGACACACAGGAACTTTTTAGGAGCTCCATCATTCTGTAGTGAGACTTTTTTGAGCTTTGAGGTTTGAGCTACGGCGGTGGCCTTTCTCCAAAACCAGCAAGGATGAAACCGAAGGGCTCAACCCCGACTGGGCACTGAGCAGAGTGAGTATGACTCAGTTATTTATCCAACCTGTTCTACTTGAAGAGAACCAGAATTTAAAGGATGTCATCCTCAGAGTCTCACTAGGGCTGAAACTAGATTGAGCCAGAGGCCTCAAACATGACCTAATTCTAACCCAACTAATATCCTAACTTAATCAATACCTTAACTCTAAACCTAACTAGCAATTTACGCCACCTAATCCAGTTAATTCCTATGCCTTTAAAACCTTAACCAGTTAACCCCATGCCTAAACCTAACCAGTTAACCCATGCCCAAATCCAACCTTTAATCCTTTATATACAATCTAACTCTAATCCAAACCCAAACCATTTTATCCTTAATACTAATTCTAATACTAACCAGTTGATCCTTAACAAAACCATGAATCCTTTTCTAAATTATCTTAGAATTAGATTATAACACAAAATCCTAGTTGACACACTCTGGGTTTGACTAACATTTTATGTCTTCTCGAGAGTGTGTCGAGGATGATGGTCAAACACCATGATCCTGAGGTCTAATTACTGATGATGTGTTCCATAATGTAAAATTAGGAAATTAAAATAGTATCTATAGAATAATAGTCCAACCAACTCCGTCAAAATCAAACAACCAATAATTCAACAATGGAATGAGAAGCAATAATCAAAGAAATATCAATAAGAGAAAACAAAACAGAAAGTACTTACAATGAAAGATTTAAACAACAAAACTTTAAAACCATAGTTTTTTTAAAGGAACAATATCCTAAAACAAAATAATGTTCATATTAAATACCAACTCATATCAAAGTCATTTCAGGCAAAGGGGGATAGAGAATGGAGGAGAGAAATGGCGACGGCGTGGCCAGTGGGGACATGTTTGACTCCCCTAGTTCAAACTGCCCAGTCGTTTGACAAGCAGGAGCTATCGGTTATTTTTTCAACCCTAACCCAACCCTAACCCTAACCTCAACCCCAACCCAACCCTAACCCTTCTGACTGAAAAGAAACAAACGGTATGCAGACTTTAGAAACTCTGCATTTGATTCACCAGGTTAATACTTACTCGGACACTTACTGTAATTCACTTTTAAACTTTACTGATTAGTCCAACCAATAAATCCCACCTCAAACAAGTTCCACTCTATGCCTAATCCTAACCACTACTAGGTTTAATACTAAACCAACCTAACCTGTTTTCTTAAACCACGACATTTCATCCTAAAGCTAATTAACCAAACCAACCCTAAACAATCTATCCAGAACTGAACCTCTATCCCTGAATCAACCTTAACCATGAACTAATGAACCTAAACCATGATCCAAAACCCAATCCTAACCAATGGACCCAAACCTAACCATAATCACCCAAAACCTAAATCCTAACCTATTAAGACTCAAAATATAACTTGAAACCATGAATCCTAACCCTAACCAATTAAAATTTGAATACCAGAAACTTAGAATCCAATTGACCCTAAATCAACTAATCTAATAACACAAACCTAAACCTAACCTATTAAGACTCAAAACATAACTAAACTATGAATCTAACCTGAACCAATTTAATCTGAATATCTTAAAATACCTTTTTTAAACCTAAACCTAACCAATCGACCCTAAAGCCTAACCAATCGACTCCTACCAACTAATAGACCTCAAATCTAAAACTAACCCATGGAACATCAAACATAAAAAACTTAAATACCTGAACCAACCTTTTAAACAAACAAACCATATCCAAACCTAACTAACTTTTTAAAAGAATTAAATCACTCTAAGCCTTCTAAAACTCTGAAATAGGAGATCTAATAAAAGGAAAACCTGAATCTGTTTCAAAAGAATCTTAGAATTACATTATATAAATTACTGTACACAATCTAAGCATTAATGCAAGGCCTTCCTTGGGAGAGGGTGTCAAGTGATGATGGCCAACACCCATGATCCTGGGAGGTCCACTACGATGATGTGTCACCAAAGAAATAGAATAAAATTAGATTTAATAAATAGTCCAAACAACTGTACAAAAAAAAAAAAAAGCAACCAAACAACAATAAAAACAAAACTGCCATTAGACTTCAATATAGACAGACCAAATAAATAGAAAACCAAGTGATGCCAAAAATCCTTAGATACTTGAAAACAATACAATATTACCAAAAGATACCAAAACCAAACCAACTTTTAAAAATAAGCAACCAAATATACAAAAATAAGACTAATAAACAAAGCATCTCAACCAGTAATTACCAGCAACCAAATGAAAATCGAACAACAATTAAAATTAAACCAGAATGAGACAAATGTTATTAAAGTAAAGGATAAACCTGCTTAAACCATCAAGATACCCCTATCAAACATTGTCTCTTCTGTTTTTCAACAGAAAGGAAACATACCAAACCAAACTAACCTTCTTCTTTTTTTTTTTTTTAAAAAATAATAATAATAAATAAACCAATAATATACAAACAAGACTAATAACCAAAGCATCTCAAACCAGTAACTCACCACAACCAAATGAAAACTAACAAAATCCACTAAAATTAAATCAGAATGAAACTATTAAAAGTATAAAGGATAAACCATTTCTTAAATCAAACCAAACCATAAAGCATGGAAAGCCAACCGCAAAGGGATATGTAAGAATGGAGAGTAGTCGGTTGACGGGCGTGGGCCAGTGCATTGCCTTTGGCCCCCAGTTCAACCACCAGTCAGCCGGATTGGGCGAGGGGAGCCATCGAGATATTTTCTAAACCTAACCTTAACCCCTAACTCCTAACCAACCTCAACCCTAACCCTAACCCTAACCCTAATTTCTGTACGCTAACCTAACCAGTTAATTTTATTTCAACCAACCAGTTAACCTGCCTAAACCTAACCTTTTAATCCTTTATATTAATCTTAACTCTAATCCAAACCAAAACCATTTTATCCTTAATATTAATTCCTAATAAACAGCTGATCCTTAACAAAACCGGTGAATCCTTTTCTAAATTATCTTAGAATTAGATTATAATAAAACTTTTAGTTGGACACACCTGCTTGACCAACGCTTCTGGCGGCCTTCTCGGGAGAGAGGGTGTCTAGTGATGATGGCCGAAACACCCGATGATCCTGAAGGAGGTCCACTACTGATGATGTGTTCCACAATGTAAAATTAGGAAATTAAAAGGTATCTAGAAATAATAGTCCAACCAACTCCACAAAATCAAACAACCAATAATTCAAACAATGGAATGTGTAAAGCAATAAATCATGAAATATCAATACAGAAAACAAAACAGAAAGCACTCACAACAGATTTAAAATATCAACAAAACTTAAACCAGCTTAAAGGAACAATATCCCAAAACAAAATAACGTCATATTAAAAACCAACTCATATCAAAAGCCATTTCAGGCAAAGGAGGTGAGAATGGAGAGTACCTGGCTAGACGCATGTAATGGTGATTGCCTTTGACTCTAGTTCAAACTGCTGTCAGGCTGTCGGACGAAGCAGGGAGTCATCGAGATATTTTTCTAAACCTAACTCAGCCAGAGCTAATGACGAACGGCTCTCTTTGAAAACCGATTTGCCTACTCCTCTGGGCAAAACGTTTTGCTCTGCAGCCAAAGAATCAAGACAAGGACGAAATCCGATACATAAAGGAGAAAAGAACCAGTCCAAGGACCCCAAACCACAAAACAAAACCCATTCAACTAACAACGACACTTCTAACCACAAGAAAGCCGGAGCAAAGACTGGGAACCGGCAGATTGTATTCACAGCAGGAGACAGAACAAACCCAGATCTGAGCTCTGCTCTCAACCTGAAAAAGATGGAATCATCTTCTAGAATATCAGACACTATCCAGACTTACCTGAGGTCAACCTTAAAACTAACTTAGAGGAAATCACAAAATAATTACAATGATTATATTGAAAACTCTACAATTATATAAATAAATATTACTATAAATATCCCAACTCATATATAAAGTATTTAATATATATAAAAATCCCTCTTCTTCTCCTCTTTCCCTCACTTCAGTGAGGGAGTAAAGGGGAGACAGGAGTCCACAGCCCGGTCCGGGCGGGGAGGGTTTGACCCGTACAGGTCTCTCTCCTGACTCTGTTTCCCCCTTATTATGTTAATACTTCAGAAAATTAAGAATATATCAGCTTTATCATTTTTAAGAGCTAAATTTAATTGAACACAGATAATTTAGGAATAATTAACCAATAAATTGATTATTTAGTAAGTGATGACCCTAATTTAATTTATCTATTATCGGATTAAAATTCTTATGATAATAAATAATTTTACAGACATTACAAAGGTGTTTTAACTACTTAAAGAGACCGTGTCTACTGATTGGTCCATTACTCCTAAAGGATGATGGGATTGGCTTATAAAACAAGTCTAGTCAAATTATTTCTGATCTGCAAAATAAATCCAAACGATCAGAAAATATCACCCAGAGGAATTTCTCTAATTTAAGATTTTAATTATTTAATTATTTATTTATTTATTAATTGAATGATTGAGTACCACAATTTATATTAGTTTGTCAGACAAACACTACCCCTACTGGTACACACTAAGGAAGAGATAATAATTAAAACCATCCGAACTGAATAAATAGAAACTTAATGTATCACAGATAAATCCAAGGAGACTATTAGTCCAATTGATAAATAATTCATATAGATGTAATCCTACCTAATTCACTCTAATAGTTTGACTTGTTTTAGGTCAGCAATTATTTTCACTTTAAACAAGTTTGTATGTTTCTCATAGACTCTTTTACCAGGAGATACACTTCTCCTGCAATGCATTATGGGATTGTTTTAACATCACTTTTCTTAAAATATCTTTTGCATATAAGCCAACAAACTTAAAATTATAGGATATTACCATCCTAAGAGGGAGTCTTTATTAAGATCCTTTATAATATTAAATTCCAAATCAGCAAACCATGAGTAAGGAGGAAGACACAGACTACACCTGCCCCACAGAGAATCAGCTCTTAGATCAATCATGGAGAAATCCAAGATGAGTCTGTTGTAAATAATACTAAAGCATGTCTTATGTGTAAGTGACAGAGCATTGCTCAGAAGTTCCTGAGTCAGTGTGTATAAAGACACAGGAACTTTTAGGAGCTCCATCATTCCAGTGGAGGACTTTTTGGAGCTTTGAGGTTTGAGCCACGGCGTGTGGCCTTCTCCAAAAACCAACAAAGGATGAAACCGATGTTCCAACCCCGAGACTGGGCACTGAGCAGAGTGAGTATGAATTCCCAAAGCATATTTATCCAACTCCACCTACTGAAGAGAACCAGAATTTAAAGGATGTCATCCTCAGAGTCTCCACTAGGGCTGAAACTCAGAGCCAGAGCCAGAGGCCTCAACATGACCTTAATTTCTAATCTTAACCATTATCCTAACCCAATCACTAATCAACCTCCAACCAGTTAATTTACGCTAACCTAACCAGCACTCCTACGCCTAAACCAACCAGTTAACCCCATGCCTAAACCCAACCTTTAACTTTATATTAATCTTAACTCTAATCCAAACCCAAACCATTTTATCCTTTAAATATTAATTCTAATACTAACTAGTTGATCTCAACAAAACTGCAGAATCCTTTTCACAAATTATCTTAGAATTAGATTATAATAAAACTTAGTTGACACAATTCAAGCTTGACTCATCTTTATAATCTTCCTGTGAGAGGTGCTCCAGTGATGATGGCCGAAACACCATACATATCTGGAGGTCCACTGACATTGACAGACAGATGTGTTCCATAATGTAAAATTAGGAAATTAAAATAGTATCTATAGAAATAATAGTCCAACCAACTCATTGGAAATTAAACAAACCAATAATTCGCACGGAATGAGAATCAGTTAAATCATGAAATATCAATACAGAAAACAAAAACAGAAAGTACTTAATGAAAGATTTAAAATATCAACAACTATAAAATCAGTTTTTTTAAAGGAACAATATCCCAAAACAAAAATAACGTCATATTAAAACCAATCATATCAAAAGCTATTTCTAGGCAAAGGGGGATAGGTGAGAATGGAGAGTAGTCATGACGGCGTGGGCCAGTGCATTGCCTTTGGCTCCCAGTTCAAACTGCCCAGTCAGCCGGACGAAGCAGGGGAGCCAATAGATATTTTTCTAAATCAACTCCAGCCAGAGCCATCGACTAACGCTCTTTGAAAACTGATTTGCCTACCTCTTCCAAAAAACGTTTGCTCTCTGCACAAAGAATCAAGACAAGGACGAACTGATGGGCGATACAGCGAGAAAAGAACCAGTCCAAGGACCCCAACCACAAAACAAAACCCAGTCTAACTGACAACGCACACTTAAACCACAAGAAAGCCGGGCAAGATCAGAACCGCAGATTGTATTCACAGCAGGAGGCAGAACAAACCCAGATCTGAGCTCTGCCTCAAACCTGAAAAAAGATGGAAAATCATCTTCTAGAACATCATTCATCCATCACCTGAGGTCAACCTTAAAAATCAATCCTAGAGGAAATCACAAAAATACCATAAATGATTATATTGAAAACTCTACACTATATAAATAATGACATTATAACATCCCCAACCCATATGTGCATTTAATATATAAAAATCCCTCTTCTCTCCCTCTTCTTTCCCTCACTTCAGTGAGGAGGAAGGGGAAGAGTCCACAGCCTCGGTCCGGGCGGGGGAGGGTTTGACCCGCAGGTCTCTCCTGACTCTGTTTCTCAATATGCTATCACAGAAAACAAGAATATATCAGTTTTATCATTTTTAACAGCTAAAATTTAATTAATGATAATTTCATGGAATAATTAACCAATAAATTGGATTATTTAGTAAGGATGGACCTCACTTAATCTACTCTAACATTTGGATTAAATTCTTATGATACACAAAATAATTCTTTTACAGACATTACAAAGGTAGTTTTAACTTAATAAAGAGACCGTGTCTACTGATTGGTCCATTACTCCCAAAGATGATGGGATTGGGTTTATAAAACAAGTCTAGTCAAATTACTTCATTCGCAAAATAAATCCAAACGATCAGAAAATATCACTCAGAGGAATTCTCTAATTTAAGATTTTTAATTATTAATTATTTATTTATTTATTAATTGAATGATTGAGTACCAATTTATATTAGTTTGTCAGACAAACACTTACCCCTACTGGCAATACCATGGGAATAGGATAATAATTAAAACCAATTCAACTGAATAAATAGAAACTTAATGTACTTCACAGATAAACCAAGGACATCATTAACCAATTGGATAAATAATTCATAGATGGTCCCACTTCACCACTTCTAATAGTTTGACTTGTTTTAGGTCACAATTATTCAATTTTAACAAGTTTGACATGTTTCTCATAGACTCTTATCAGTAGACACTTCTCCTGCAATGCATTATGGGATTGTTTCTTAACATCACTTCTTTCTAAAATATCTTGTACATAAGCCACCCAAACTTGTAAATTATAGGATATTTACCATCCTAAGAGGGAGTTCTTTATTAAGATCCCTTTATAATATTAAATTCCAACCAGCAAAAACCATGAGTAAGGAGGCAGAAGTAGACTTGGGCATAATCTTCCACCACAGAGAATCAGCTCTTTAGATCAATCCATGGAGAAATCAAGATGAGTCTGTTAATACTAAAGCATGTCTTGCGGTGTAAGTGAGCATAGAGTGGCCACTCAGAAGTTCCCTGGAGTCAGTGGTGTATGGGGCACAGGAACTTTTTTAGAGCTCCATCATTCTGGTGGAGGACTTTTGAGCTTTGAGGTTTGAGCCACAGGCGTGTGGCCTTTCTCCAAACCAACAGAAGTATGAACCGATGTTCCAACCCCGACTGGGCACTGAGCAGAGCAGCAAGACCAGTTATTATCCAACTCCACTCCAATAAAGAGAACAGAATTTAAAGGATGTCATCCCCAGAGTCTCCACTAGGCTGAAACTGACAGAGCCAGAGGCCTCAACACACCCAATTTAATTCAACCATTATTCCAACCTTAATCAACACACTTAACTCTAAACCTAACCAGTTAATTCTACTAAACCTAACTAGAAGTTAATTCTACGCCTAAACCTAACCAGTTAACCCCTATGCCCCAAACTTAACCTTTTAATCCTATATTAATCTTAACTAATCCATAAACCTAAACTATTTATCTCAAATATTAATTTAATAATAACCAGTTGGATTCCACAACCGTGAATCCTTTTCTAAATTATCTTAGAATTAGATTATAATAAACTAGTTAAGTACACCTGCTTGACTAATACTGGCGGCCTTCCTCGGAGAGGGTGGCCTAAAGGATGATGGCCGAAACACCCAGATGATCCTGAGGTCCACTACTGATGATGTGTCTCATAAATGTAAAATTAGGAATTAAAATATATCTATAGAAATATAGTCTAACCAATCACAAAATTAAACAACAACCAATAATTCCAATAATGGAATGAGAATCAATAATCATGAAATATCAATACAGAAAACAAAAACAGAAAGCACTTACAATGAAAGATTTAAAATATCAACAAACTTAAAACCAGTTTTAAAGGAACAATATCCCAAACAAAATAACGCTCATATTAAAACCAACTCATCAAAAGCCATTTCAGGCAAAGGGGATAGTGAGAATGGAGAGTAGTCGCATGATCGGCGTGGGCCAGTGCATTGCCTTGGCCCTCAGTTCAAACTGCCCAGTCGTCGGACGAAGCAGGAGTCATCGAGATATTTTTCTAAACCCAACCCCCAACCCTAACCCTAACCAGAACCTCAGGTCCTGCAACCTCCCTAACCTCAACTCAATCCAACCCCAACCCCCCAACCCCTAACCCTAACCCTAACCCTCTGTCCTCACAACACAGACTTTACCTCAATCTTAACCAATATCCAATCCTTAATCAATACCTTAACTCTAACCAACCACACTCCACGCCCAAACTCAACCAGTTAATTCCCACGCCCAACCAACCAGTTAACCCCATGCCTAAACTCCTAACCTTTAATCCTTTATATTAATCTAATTTAACTGTAAAACTAAACCATTTTATCTCAGACATAATTCTAATACTAACCAGTTGATCTCAATAAACTGTGAATTCTTTTCTTTCAAATTATCTTAGAATTAGATTATAATAAACTTAGTTGACACCCCTGGGCTTGACTGGGTCCATTGGAGGGCTTCTGTAAGAGGGTGTCTATGATGATGTTATTTGTAAATGACCCATGATCCTGAGGTCCAACATTGATGATGCCCCCATAATGTAAAATTAGGGAAATTAAAATAGTATTCATAGAAATAATAGTCCAACCAACTCATATTAAAATCAAACAACCAATAATTCAAACAATGGAATGAGAAGCACAACCATGAAATATCAACAGAAAACAAAAACAGAAAAGCACTTACAATGAAAGATTTAAAATATCAACAAAATCAGAACCAGTTTTTTTAAAGGAACAATATCCCAAAACAAAATAACGTCATATTAAAACCAATCATATCAAAGCATTTCAGGCAAAGGGGATAGTGAGAATGGTGAGTAGTCAAGGACGTGCGTGCTTTTGTGTGGCATTGCCTTTGACTCCCTTTGTCTAACTGCCTAGTCGTCGGACGGTACAGGGGAGTCATCGTAGATATTTTTTAACTCGTAACCTGAATAGAGCCATCGGACGAACGTCCTTTGAAAAACTATCACTTACCTCTTTCCTAGTAAACGTTATTTTGCTCTCTGCAAACAAAGAATCAAGACAAGGATGTGAACTGACAAGGACACAAAGGAGAAAAGAACCATCCAAGTGACCCCAAATCACAAAACAAACCAGTCTAATTAACAATCACACTTCTAAACTAATAAGAAAAGCCGAGCAAAGATCAGAACCAGCAGATTGTATTCACACAGAGCAGAACAAACCTCCAGATCTACTCTGCCTCAAATCCTGAAAAGATGGAAAATCATCTTCAGGTAGAATACTCAATATCCAGACTACCTGAGGTCAACCTTAAAAACTAATCCTAGAGGAAATCACACACCACAATGATTATATTGTTCTGCCAAATTATATAACAAATATTAATATAATATCTCAACTCATATATATAAAGTATTTAATATATATAAAAATCCCTCTTCTCTCCTCTTCCTCACTTCCCCAGTGAGGGGAGAAGGGGAGACAGAGCCCATAGCCCGGTCCGGCGGGGAGGGTTTGACCTGCACAGGTCTCTCTCTCCCTGACTCTGTTTCCCTCTATTATGTTAATACAGAAAATTAATATATCAGTTTTATCATTTTTAACAGCTTAAATTTAATTAATGATAATTTAGTGAATAATTAACCACAATTGATTATTTAGTAAGGATGGACCCTACTTAATCTACTCTAATATTTGATTAAATTTATGATAATAAATAATTTTTGCATTACAGAAAGGTGTTTTAACTTAATAAAGAGACTGTGTCTACTGATTAATCCATTACTCCTAAAGGATGATGGGATTGGTTTACAAAATGTCTAGTCAAATTACTTCCACTTATCTGCAAAATAAATCCAAAAACGATCAGAAAAATATCACCCAGAGGAATTTAATTTAAGATTTTAATTATTTAATTATTTATTTATTTATTAATTGAATGATTGAGTACTGATTTATATTAGTTTGTCAGGACAAACACTACCCCCTACTGGGTACACTAAGGAAGGGATAATAATTAAAACTAATTCACAACTGAATAAATAGAAACTTAATGTACTTCTTACAGATAAATCCAAGGAGACTATTATAACCAATTGGATAAATAATTCATATAGATGGGTCCTACCCTAATTCACTCTAATAGCTTGACTTGGTTTTAGGTCACAATTATTCAATTTAAACAAGTTTGACATGTTTCTCATAGACTCTTTTACCAGGTGACACACTTCTCCTGCAATGCATTATGGGATTGTTTCTTAACATCACTTTCTTAAAATATCTCTGCATATAAGCCACCTAAACTTAAAAATTATAGGATATTTACCATCCTAAGAGGGAGTTCTCTTTATTAAGATCCTTTTTATAATATAAATTCCAAACTCAGCAAACCATAGAGGCGGAGGTACACACAGACTACACCTGCCCAGAGAATCAGCTCTTTTAGATCAATCCAAGGAGAAATCCAAGATGAGTCTGTTGTAACAATACTAAAGCATGTCTTGCGGTAAGGACACAGAGCACACTAGAAGTTTCCTGGAGTCATGTGTATGGGACACAGGAACTTTTTAGAGCCTCCACTAATCTCAGTAGCAGGAGGACTTTTTGAGCTTTGAGGTTTGAGCTCACGGCGTGTGGCCTTTCTCCAAACCAACAGAAGGATGAAACCGATGTCCCAACCCCTGACTGGGCACTGAGCAGAGTGAGTATGACTCAGTTATTTATCCAACTCCACCTACTGAAGAGAACCAGAATTTAAAGGATGTTTATCCCCAGAGCTCCATCAGGGGCTGAAACTCAGACAGAGCCAGAGCCAGAGGCCTCAACATGACTCCTAATTCTAACTAACCATTATCCTAACCTAATCAATACCTTAACTTCTAAACCTAACCAGTTAATTCTACGCCTAAACCTAACCAGTTAATTCTACGCCAAAACCCAACCACAGTTAACCCTATACCAAACCCAACCTTTTAATCCTCTTTATATTAATCTTAACTCTAATCAAACTCCAAACCATTTGTCCTTAATATTAATTCAAAACAATACTAACCAGTTGATCCTTAACAAAACCGTAACTTTTCTAAATTATCTTAGAATTAGATTATAAAACTTAGTTGGACACACCCTGGCTTGACTACCATGGGGCCTTCCTCGGGAGAGAGGGTGTCTAGTGATGATGGCCGAAACACCCGATGATCCTGAGGTCCACTAATATGATGTGTTCCATAATGTAAAATTAGGAAATTAAAGACTGTATCTATAGAAATAATAGTCCAACCAACTCCTAAAATCAAACAACCAATAATTCGGGCCAATGGAATGAGAAGCAATAAATCAGTGAAATATCAATACAGAAACAAAAAACAGAAAGCACTTACAATGAAAGATTTAAATATCAATGAAACTTAAACCAGTTTTTTAAAGGAATGCATCTCAAACAAAATAACGCTCATATTAAAAAACCAACTCATATCGTGCCATTTCAGGCAAAGGGATAGGTGAGAATGGAGAGTAGTCAGATGACGTATGTGTGGCCAGTGCATTGCCTTTGACTCCTAGTTCAAACTGCCCAGTCGTCGGACGGCTAGGGGGAGTCATCGATATTTTTTCAACCTTAATCCAGCCAGAGCTATCGGACGAACGGCTCTCTTTGAAACCGATTACTTACCCTTCCAAAACGCGGTTTCCTGCAGCCAAAGAATCAAGACAAGGATGGAACTGATGGGCTACAAAGGAGAAAAGAAAACCAGTCCAAGGACCCCAAATCCACAAAACAAAACCCAGTCTATCCAATAAACGACACTCTAAACCACAAGAAAAAGCCGGAGCAAAGATCAGAACCAGCAGATTGTATCTACAGCAGAGGCAGAACAAACCCAGATCTGAGCTCTGCCCTCAAACCTGAAAAAAGATGGAAAATCATCTTCTAGAATATCAGACACTATCCAGACTTACCTGAGGTCAACCTTAAAACTAATCCTAGAGGAAATCACAAATAATTACAATGATTTTCATTGAAAAACTCTTACAATATATAAATAAATATTACTATAAATATCCCAACTCATATATAAAAGTATTTAATATATATAAAAATCCCTCTTCTTCTCTTCCTCACTTCAGTGAGGAGCAAAGGGGAGACAGAGTCCACAGTCCGGTCCGGGGCGGGGGAGGGTTTGACCCGTACAGTCTCTCCCCTGACTGTTTCTGGTTATGTTACTTCAGAAAATTAAGAATATATCAGTTTTATCATTTTAACAGCTAAATTTAATTAACAGATAATTAGTGGAATAATTAATCAATAAATTGATTATTTAGTAAGGATGGACCCCATTTAATCTACTCAACATTTGGATTAAATTCTTATGACAATAAACAATTCTTACAGACATTTACAAAGGTGTTTTAACTTAATAAAGAGACCGTGTCTACTGATTGGTCCACATTACTCCCAAAGGATGATGATTGGTTTATAAAACAAGTTCAGTCAAATTACTTCTCCACTTATCTGCAAAATAAATCCAAAACGATCAGAAAAAATATCACCCAGAGAATTAATTTAAGATTTTTAATTATTTAATTATTTATTTATTTATTAATTGGAATGATTGAGTACTGATTTATATTAGTTTGTCAGACAAACATCACCTACTGGGTACACTACAAGGAAGGGATAATAATTAAAACCACTCCTAACTGAATAAAGAAACTTTAATGTACTTTCACAGATAAACCAAAGGGAGACTATTAACCAATTGGACAAATAATTCATAGATGGGTCCTACCATTCACTCTAATAGTTTGACTTGTTTTTAGGTCACAATTATTCAATTTAAACAAGTTTGACATGTTTCTAGACTTTACCAGGTGACACTTCCTTGCAATGCATTATGGGATTGTTTCCTTAACATCACTTTTCTTAAAATATCTCTGCATATAAGCCACCTAAACTTAAAAATTATAGGGATATTTACCATCCTAAGAGGGAGTTCTCTCTTTTATTAAGATCCTTTATAACATAAAATTCCAAACTCAGCAAACCACATGAGTATGTGTACATACAGACTACACTCACCCCACAGAGAATCAGTTCTTTAGATCAATCCATGGAGAAATCCAAGATGAGTCTATTGTAATACTAAAGCATGTCTTATGTAAGTGACACAGAGCATTGCTCAGAAGTTTCCTGGAGTCATGTGTATGGGACAGAACTCTTTGAGCTCCCAGTGGAGGACTTTTTGAGCTTTGAGGTTTGAGCCTACGGCGTGGCCTTTCTCCAAACCAACAGAAGGATGAAACCAGATGTCCCAACTCCTGACTGGGCACTCGAGCAGTGAGTATGACTCAGTTATTTATCCAACTCCACCTACTGAAGAGAACCAGAATTTAAAGGATGTCATTCCTAGAGTCTCCACTAGGGGCTGAAACTCAGAGCCAGAGCCAGAGCCAGAGGCCTCAACATGACCTTAATTTAATCTTAACCATTATCCTAACCTAATCAATACCTTAACTCTAAACCTAACCAGTTAATTCTACTAAACCTAACCGAAATAATTCCCTACGCCTGTAAACCCAAAACCAAATAACCCCATGCCTAAAACCTAACCTTTAACTTTACATTAATCTTAACTCTAATCCAAACCCAAACCATTTTATCCACATTAATTCAATACTAACCAGTTGATCCTTTAACAAACCGTGAATCTTTTCTAAATTATCTTAGAATTAGATTATAATAAAACTTAGTTGGACACACTTGGGCTTGATCAACAGCTTTATGGGCTCTTCTCGGGAGAGGGTGTTCCAGGATGATGGCCGAACACCATGATCCTGAGGTCCACTACTGATGATGTGTTCCATAATGTAAAATTAGGAAATTAAAATAGTATCTATAGAAATAATAGTCCAACCAACCTGTCAAAATCAAATAACCAATAATTCAAACAATGAATGAGAAGCAATAAATCATGAAATATCAATACAGAAAACAAAACAGAAAGCACTTACAATGAAAGATTTAAAATATCAACAAAACTTAAAACCAGTTTTTTAAAGGAACAATATCCCAAACAAAATAACGCTCATGCTAAAAACAACTCATGTCAAAAGCCATTTGTAATAAAAGGGATAGGTGAGAAATGGAGAGTAGTCGATGACGCATGGGCCAGTGCATTGCCTTTGACTCTTGAAGTCAAACTGCCCAGTCAGCCGACTCCATGCAGGGGGAGTCATCGGTATATTTTTTCTAACTCAACCTAGCCAGAGCCATCGGATTTAACGGTTTTCTTTGAAAACCGATTTGCTTACCCTTCCAAAACGCTTGTTTCGCAGCCAAAGAATCAAGACAAGATGGAACTGATGGGCTAAGACAAAGGAGAAAAGAACCAAAGTCCAAGGACCAAATCCACAAAACAAACCAGTCTAACTAACAACGACACTTCTAAACTACAAGAAAAGCCGGGAGCAAAGATCAGGAACCAGCAGATTGTATATTCACAGCAGAGGCAGAATAAACTCAGATCTGAGCTCTGGCTCAAACCTGAAAAAGATGGAAAATCATTCTAGTCATCAGACACTATCCAGACTTACTTCCCAGTCAACCTTAAAACTAACTTGAGGAAATCACAAATAATTACAATGATTATATTGAAACTCTTACAATGTATAAATAAATATTACTATAACATCCTAACTCATATACAGCATTTAATATATGTAATCCCTCTTCTTCCTCTTTCCCTCACTTCAGTGAGGGAGTAAAAGGGGAGACAGAGCCACAGCCCGGTCCAAGGGGGAGGGTTTGACCCGTGACAGGTCTCTCTCTCCTGACTCTGTTTCCCAATAGTTACTTGAAAATTAAGAATATATCAGTTTTATCATTTTAACAGCCAAATTTAATTAACAGATAATTTCAGTGGAATAATTAACCAATAAATTGATTATTTAGTAAGGATGGACCCTACTTAATCTACTTAACATTTGATTAAATTCTATGTATAATAAATAATTTTTACAGACATTACAAAGGTGTTTTAACTAATGTAAAGAGACCGTGTTCGATTGGTCCATTATCCAAAGGATGATGGGATTGGTTTATAAAACAAGTTCAGTCAAATTACTTCCACTTATCTGCAAAATAAATCCAAAACGACTTAGAAAAATATCACCCAGAGGAATTTCTCTAATTGCAGGATTTTTAATTATTTAATTATTTATTTATTTATTAATTGAATGATTGAGTACTGATTTATATTAGGTTTGTCAGACAAACACTACCTACTGGCACACTCAAGGAAGGGATAAGATAATTAAAACCACTCCGAACTGAATAGAAACTTAATGTACTTCTCGTAGATAAATCCAAGGAGACTATTAACCAATTGGATAAATAACTATATAGATGGGTCCTACTCTAATTCACTCTAATAGTTTGACTTGTTTTAGGTCATAATTATTCAATTTAAAATAAGTTTCATATGTGTTTCTCATAGACTCTTTACCAGGTGACACTTCCTGCAATGCATTATGTGGGATTGTTTTAACATCACTTTTTCAAAATATCTCTGCATATAAGCCACCAAACTTAAAATTATAGGATATTTACCATCCTAAGAGGGAGTTCTCTATTAAGATCCTTTATAATATAAACTAAACTCAGCAAAACCATGAGTATGAGTGTACACACAGACTACACCTGCCCTACAGAGAATCAGCCTTTAGATCAATCCATGGAGAAAATCCAAGATAGTCTGTTGTAACAATACTGTAAAGTGTCTTGCGGTAAGTGACACAGAGAGCATTGCTCAGAAGTTTCCTGAGTCGTGGGGCGGTGTATGGACACAGGAACTTTAGGAGCTCCATCATTCCCAGTGGAGGACTTTGAGCTTTGAGGTTTGAGCCAATGCGTGTGGCCTTCTCCAAAACCAACAGAAGGATGAAACCATGTCCCAACTCCCCGACTGGGCACTGAGCAGAGTGAGTAAGGACTCAGTTATTTATCCAACTCCACCTACTGAAGAGAACCAGAATTTAAAGGATGTCATCCCAGAGTTCCACTAGGGGCTGAAACTCAGAGCCAGGAGCTTGTGAGCCAGAGGCCCCAACATGACCTTAATTTAAATCTTAACCATTATCCTAACCTTAATCAATACCTTTTTAACCCTAAATCAACCAGTTAATTCTTAATACTAAACCTAACTAGTTAATTCTACGCCCCAAACCTAACCAGTTAACCCCATGCCTAAACCTAACTCAATCCTTTATATTGTCTTAACTCTAATCCAAGTAAAACCTAAACCATTTTATCCTTGCATATTAATTCTCTAATACTAACCAGTTGATCCTTAACAAACCGCAGGAATCCTTTTCTAAACTATCTTAGAATTAGATTATAATAAATCCAGTTGGACACACCCCTGGGTTGACTGTCTCTGGCGGGGCCTTCGGGAGAGGGTGTCTAGTATGATGGCCGAACACCAAGGACCCTGAGGTCCACTACTGATGATGTGTGGCCCCATAATGTAAAATTAGGAAATTAAATAGTATCTATAGAAATAATAGTCCAACCAACTCCACAAAATCAAACAATCCAATAATTCAAACAATGGAATGAGAAGTACAAATCATGAAATATCAATACAGAAAACAAAAACAGAAAGTACCTCATAATGAAAGATTTAAAATATTCAACAAAACTTAAACCAGTTTTTTTAAAGGAACAATATCCCAAACAAAATAACGTCATATTAAACCAACTCATATCAAAGTTGTATTTCAGTACAAAAGGATAGGTGAGGTCGGGAGAGTAGTCATGACGGCGCGGCCAGTGTATTGCTTTGACTTCTAGTTCAAACTGCCCATTGTCGGACGAAGCAGGGGGAGCCATCGATATTTTTCTAACCCTAACCCAGAGCCAGAGCCATCGGACGCAATCCAGGCTCTCTTGAAAACCGATTTGCCTACCCTTCCAAAACGTTTGCTCTTCTGCAGCCAAAGAATCAAGACGGGCGATGTGAACTGATGGGCGACAAAGGAGGAAAGAAATCCAGTCCAAGGACCCAAATCCACAAAATAAAACCCAGTCTAACTAACAACGACACTTCTAAACTACAAGAAAAGCCGGGAGCAAAGATCAGAACCAGCAGATTGCATTCACAGCAGGAGGCAGAACAAACTCCAGAGCTCTGCTCCTCAAAACCTGGAAAAAAAAAGATGGAAAATCATCTTCTTGGGGCCAATAGACACTATCCAGACTTTCACCTGAGGTCAACCTTTAAAAAAACTAATCCTAGAGGAAATCACAAAATAATTACAATGATTATATTGAAAACCTTACAATTATATAAATAAATATTACTATAAATATCCCAACTCATATATAAAGTATTTGGTATTATATATAAAAATCCCTCTTCTCTCCTCTTTCCCCCACTTCAGTGAGGGAGTAGTATAAGGAGACAGAGTCTCACAGCCCGGTCCGGCGGGGAGGGCTTGACCTGTAGAGCATATCTCTCTCCCTGACTCTGTTTCCCTCATTATGTTATCACAGAAAATTAAGAATATATCAGTTTTATCATTTTTAACAGCTAAATTTAATTAACAGATAATTTCAGGAATAATTAACCAATAAATTGATTATTTAGTAAGGATGGACCCTACTTAATCTACTCTAACATTTGGATTAAATTTATGATAATAAATAATTTTTACAGAAGACATAAAGGTGTTTTAACTTAATAAAGAGACCGTGTCTACTGATTGGTCCATTACTCAAAGGATGATGAATTGGTTTATAAAACAAGTCTAGCCAAATTACTCTCCACTTATCTGCAAAATAAATCCAAAACGATCAGAAAATATCACCCAGAGGAATTTCTAATTTAAGATTTTTACCTATTTAATTATTTATTTATTTATATTAATTGAATGATTGAGTACTCGATTTATATTAGTTTAAGGACAAACACTACCCCTACTGGCACACTAAGGAAGTGAGACAATAATTAAAACCACTCCAACTGAATAAATAGAAACTTATAATGTACTTCATGATAAACCAAGGAGACTACAACCAATTGGATAAATAATTCATATAGATGGTCCTACCGTAATCTACTCTAATAGTTTGACTTGTTTTAGGTCACAATTATTCAATTTAAACAAGTTTGACATGTTTCTCTATAGACTTTACCAGGTGACACTCTCTCCCCAATGCATTATGATTGTTTTAACATCACTTTTTCTTAAAATATCTCTGCATATAAGCTTTCACCCAAACTTAAAAAATTATAGGATATTTACCATCCAAGAGGGAGTTCTCTTATTACATCCTTTATATAGTACTCCAAACTCAGCAAAACTATGAGTAAAGGAGTGTACACACAGACTACACCTGCCCCAGAGAATCAGCTCTTTAGATCAATCCATGGAGAAACTAAGATGAGTCTGTTGTAAATAATACTAAAGCATGCCTGTGTGTAAGTGACAGAGCATTGCTCAGAAGTTTCCTGAGTCAAGTGTATGGGACACAGGAACTTTTAGGAGCCCCATCATTCCCAGTGGAGGACTTTTTGGAGCTTGAGGTTTGAGCCACGGCGTGTGGCCTTCTCCAAACCAACAGAAGGATGGTGGAAACTGATGTCCCAACCCTGACTGGGCACTGAGCAGAGTGAGTATGACTCAGTTATTTATCCAACTTCACCTACTGAAGAGAACCAGAATTTAAAGGATGTCATCCCCAAGTTCCACTAGGGGCTGGGAAACTCCAGAGCCAGAGCCAGAGCCAGAGGCCCAAGACCTTTTTGCACTCCTAATCTTAACCATTATCCTAACTCAATCAATACCTTAACTCTAAACCTAACCAGTTAATTCTACGCCAAAACCTAACCAGTTAATTTACGCCTAAACCTAACCAGTTAACCCCATGCCTAAACCTAACCTTTAATCCTTTATATTAATCTTAATCTAATCCAAACCCAAACCATTTTATCCTTAATATTAATTCTAATACTAACCAGTTGATCCTTAACAAAACCGTGAATCCTTTTCTAAATTATCTTAGAATTAGATTATAATAAACTAGTTGGACACACTGGGGTTGACCAATACTGGCGGCCTTCTCGGAGAGGGTGTTCCAGTGATGATGGCCGAAACACCCATGATCCTGAGGCCTACCATTGATGATGTGTTCCATAATGTAAAATTAGGAAATTAAAATAGTATCTAGAAATAATAGTCCAACCAACTCCACAAAATCAAACAATCAATTCAAACAATGGAATGAGAAGCAATAAAATCATGAAATATCAATACAGAAAACAAAAACAGAAAGCACTTACAATGAAAGATTTAAAATATCAACAAAACTTAAACCAGTTTTTAAAGGAACAATATCCCAAAACAAAATAACGTTCATATTAAAAACCAACTCATATCAAAAGTCATTTTAGGCAAAGGGATAGGTGAGAATGGAGAGTAGTCGATGACGTGCATGGGCCAGTGCATTGCCTTTACTCCTAGTTCAACTGCCTGGTCAGCCGGACGAAGCAGGGGAGTCATCGTAGATATTTTTTCTAACCCTAAAGGCCTCAACATGACCTTAATTCTAATCTTAACCATTATCCTAACCTTAATCAATACCTTAACTCTAAACCTAACCAGTTAATTCTACGCCTAAACCTAACCAGTTAATTCTACGCCTAAACCTAACCAGTTAACCCCATGCCTAAACCTAACCTTTTAATCCTTTATATTAATCTTAACTCTAATCCAAACCCAAACCATTTTATCCTTAATATTAATTCTAATACTAACCAGTTGATCCTTAACAAAACCGTGAATCCTTTTCTAAATTATCTTAGAATTAGATTATAATAAAACTTAGTTGGACACACCCTGGGGCTTGATCAACCCTGGCGGGGCCTTCCTCGGGAGAGGGTGTCTAGTGATGATGGCCGAAACACCCGATGATCCTGAGGTCCACTACTGATGATGTGTTCCATAATGTAAAATTAGGAAATTAAAATAGTATCTATAGAAATAATAGTCCAACCAACTCCGTCAAAATCAAACAACCAATAATTCAAACAATGGAATGAGAAGCAATAAATCATGAAATATCAATACAGAAAACAAAAACAGAAAGCACTTACAATGAAAGATTTAAAATATCAACAAAACTTAAACCAGTTTTTTTAAAGGAACAATATCCCAAAACAAAATAACGTTCATATTAAAAACCAACTCATATCAAAAGCCATTTCAGGCAAAGGGGATAGGTGAGAATGGAGAGTAGTCGATGACGTGCGTGGGCCAGTGCATTGCCTTTGACTCCCTAGTTCAAACTGCCCAGTCGTCGGACGAAGCAGGGGGAGTCATCGAGATATTTTTCTAACCCTAACCCCCTAACCCCCTAACCCTAACCCTTTCTCTCCCTTTCTCCGTCTCACTCCTGTTTCTCTCCCTTTCTCCGTCTCACTCCTGTTTCTCTCCCTTTCTCCGTCTCACTCATCTGTTTCTCTCCCTTTCTCCGTGTCACTCCTGTTTCTCTCCCTTTCTCCGTCTCACTCATCTGTTTCTCTCCCTTTCTCCGTCTCACTCCTGTTTCTCTCCTTTCTCCGTCTCACTCCTCTGTTTCTCTCCCTTTCTCCGTCTCACTCCTGTTTCTCTCCCTTTCTCCGTCTCACTCCTCTGTTTCTCTCCCTTTCTCCCTCTCACTCCTCTGTTTCTCTCCCTTTCTCCGTCTCACTCCTGTTTCTCTCCCTTTCTCCGTCTCACTCCTGTTTCTCTCCCTTTCTCCGTGTCACTCCTCTGTTTCTCTCCCTTTCTCCGTCTCACTCCTGTTTCTCTACTTTCTCCGTCTCACTCCTGTTTCTCTCCCTTTCTCCGTCTCACTCCTCTGTTTCTCTCCCTTTCTCCGTCTCACTCCTCTGTTTCTCTCCCTTTCTCCATCTCACTCCTGTTTCTCTCCCTTTCTCCGTCTCACTCCTGTTTCTCTCCCTTTCTCCGTCTCACTCCTGTTTCTCTCCCTTTCTCCGTCTCACTCCTCTGTTTCTCTCCCTTTCTCCGTCTCACTCCTGTTTCTCTCCCTTTCTCCGTCTCACTCCTCTGTTTCTCTCCCTTTCTCCGTCTCACTCCTGTTTCTCTCCCTTTCTCCGTCTCACTCCTCTGTTTCTCTCCCTTTCTCCGTCTCACTCCTGTTTCTCTCCCTTTCTCCGTCTCACTCCTCTGTTTCTCTCCCTTTCTCCGTCTCACTCCTGTTTCTATCCTTTTCTCCATCTCACTCCTGTTTCTCCACTTTCTCCATCTCACTCCTCTGTTTCTCTCCCTTTCTCCGGCTCACTCCTCTGTTTCTCAACTTTCTCCGTCTCACTCCTCTGTTTCTCTCCCTTTCTCCGTCTCACTCCTGTTTCTCTCCCTTTCTCCGTCTCACTCCTCTGTTTCTCTCCCTTTCTCCGTCTCACTCCTCTGTTTCTCTCCCTTTCTCCGTCTCACTCCTGTTTCTCTCCCTTTCTCCGTCTCACTCATCTGTTTCTCTCCCTTTCTCCGTCTCACTCATCTGTTTCTCTCCCTTTCTCCGTCTCACTCTCGTTTCTCTCCCTTTCTCCGTCTCACTCATCTGTTTCTCTCCTTTCTCCGTCTCACTCATCTGTTTCTCTCCTTTCTCCGTCTCACTCCTCTGTTTCTCTCCCTTTCTCCGTCTCACTCCTGTTTCTCTCCCTTTCTCCGTCTCACTCATCTGTTTCTCTCCCTTTCTCCGTCTCACTCATCTGTTTCTCTCCCTTTCTCCGTCTCACTCCTGTTTCTCTCCCTTTCTCCGTCTCACTCATCTGTTTCTCTCCCTTTCTCCGTCTCACTCCTCTGTTTCTCTCCCTTTCTCCGTCTCACTCCTCTGTTTCTCTCCCTTTCTCCGTCTCACTCCTGTTTCTCTCCCTTTCTCCGTCTCACTCCTCTGTTTCTCTCCCTTTCTCCGTCTCACTCCTCTGTTTCTCTCCCTTTCTCCGTCTCACTCCTCTGTTTCTCTCCCTTTCTCCGTCTCACTCCTGTTTCTCTCCCTTTCTCCGTCTCACTCCTCTGTTTCTCTCCCTTTCTCCGTCTCACTCCTCTGTTTCTCTCCCTTTCTCCGTCTCACTCCTGTTTCTCTCCCTTTCTCCGTCTCACTCCTCTGTTTCTCTCCCTTTCTCCGTCTCACTCCTCTGTTTCTCTCCCTTTCTCCGTCTCACTCCTCTGTTTCTCTCCCTTTCTCCGTCTCACTCCTCTGTTTCTCTCCCTTTCTCCGTCTCACTCCTCTGTTTCTCTCCCTTTCTCCGTCTCACTCCTCTGTTTCTCTCCCTTTCTCCGTCTCACTCCTCTGTTTCTCTCCCTTTCTCCGTCTCACTCCTCTGTTTCTCTCCCTTTCTCCGTCTCACTCCTGTTTCTCTCCCTTTCTCCGTCTCACTCCTGTTTCTCTCCCTTTCTCTGTCTCACTCCTCTGTTTCTCTCCCTTTCTCCCTTAACCCCCTGACCCCGGTCGACCAAGACAGCCCGACCAACCTCCGGGTGCTTAGGGTCTCACGCTACGCCACCGGGCCTGCGCATCTCCCGAGGCAGGGGGCAGAGAGTGAGCGAGAGAGAGGTGCGCTGCTCAAGTAACGAGACAGTTTTTAAAATATAAGAAGTAAAAAGTACCGAAATTTGTGTTCAAATGTATCGAGTAAAAGTAAAAAGTCGTCAGGAAAATAAATACTCAAGTAAAGTACAGATATGTGAAAAATCTACTGAAGTACAGTAACAAAGTATTTTTACTTCGTTACTTCACACCACTGATAACCAGTGATGAGTGTGTATTACTTCCAGTGAGAGCCGAGTGGAGGAGGACACAGAAACTCCAGCTCGGTACAAACCAGCTTCTGCTCTGATCCTGAAGCAGCTGATCCCTGAGCAGCTGAGACCAGAGGAACTCTGTGTTTCACTTCTACAGAGTCACTGAGCGGCTGCTTCACGTGCACGAGCTCTGATCTCACTGCGTGTGTCCCTGAGCGAGAGAGTGGGGGGGTATGGGTTCATGGAGCGGGTCATTCTGTGCATGCATTAATGCGTTAAAAAAAACTATCGCGTTAATAAACAAATTAATCATCCCGTGTTAACCCGTTAATTTTGACAGCTCTACTTTAAAATGAAACTATTTTGTTAATACAGACCCCTTGGACATATTAAACCTAAAACAGGCATCCTTGCCTCTGTAACCCAAATTAATTATTAATTAATATTTTAGTCTTTATAAATACCATTTTTTCTACATAGTTCATATTGTTAAAACACTATGTGATGATCACAAGCTAGGTATAAATACATAAATAAATAAATAAAAACGTAAATAAATAAATAAATTCTAAATATCAATTCCCGTGCCAGCAGCAGCCTGGCTGTTCACACAAGATGCGCATCTCGCCGCGCCGGTCAGCCCGGTCTTCACAAGTGACTGACCTACGCAAGTCTATAACCAGAAGATGATCCATCGGGGTCGAAAACGTTGCCCATAGGCACAAAACACAGTGACTAGGTCACTTGATTTCAACATTTTTTATTTTCTATTTTTATTAATTAAAAACATTTCATTATATTTCATTCAAGTTTATTAGAAACATATTTGAAAACAAATTAATCTTTTATTTTATTATAAAATATAGAGAAAAACACACACATACAAACACTGATAACACAAGAATACAAAAAAACTCAGCAATGGGTTACTTTAATGATGATAGTGAGGACTGGTACCCGGTGCATTATGGGAGGCGGCGCGGCCGTCCCCATCAGAGGAGGGAACACAGGGAGCATCCTGGGGGAAGGACAGAGCACCTCCCGTACCCTTTCATAGGAGATGGGCTCAGTTCCCCTACCTTAAGCCCCCCTTATTATTCTCCTGCACCTCCATGGGCCATAACATAATCGCTATTCAAAGACATAGATCATGCTCCTCTTAATGTGTCCTCTGTCACCATGTTAAGCTCATGACCATCACCATCATCCAGCAGGTGGCAGTATCCACCTAAAAACACATTAGTCACAAACCTGGTCTGACTCCCAACAGACATGATGGCATTATGATCTGGTTTTAAAAACACAACACATGGAATTAGAAGTTGTGAGTCAGACAGCACTTCACCTTCAGGTAAACTCACTCTCCTGGTGACTGCAAAATGTTGATTGACAGCAGAGGAAGGTGTGTGTGTGTGTGTGTGTGTGTGTGTTACACCCTGCTATTTAAGTCATGTTGACAGGTTTGCCTCTCCCCTGAACTCTTGAACTGGGTTTTCAGTTCAACTACATACACACACGATCACTTTTAATTTGTTCCACTGACACTTGACGCTGAGCTGCTTCTTTAACACACAATAAGCTTCAGTTACTGATTAATTAATAGGCAACAAGGTTTTAACATTTTGATTCAGGGAAGTGAAAAAGAAGTTTGTTTTATTTTGAGGAACGATTGAAAATCAACGTGAAAAGAATCATGTTGAAAATGTTTCCAGGTTTGTCATCGGCACAAAGCAGCAAAATTCCTAGTCGGAAAACAATGAACAAACATTTTCTGTTTCCTGAATAAATCAATGTCACTTCTTCCTGCAGACACTTAACAACAGGTGCTTTTTAAATGAACTGTGATTAGACGTCAGACGTTGACGTGGTCTGTCGTCGTCTGCAAAGGGGGAGTAAAAAAAACTGACTTTAAGTCGGACACGTTGAACTTTTCGTATTGTCAGTGAGATGAGAACAATGACGACCGATGTCAAGTCTTTAAAATGTCGCTTACATCAAAGTTAATGAAAACATACATGATGATGTGTTCCAATATATGAGGGAAAACACACTCATGTAACATTTGTCAGAGGAACATTTTTAGAGAGAGAACATGTTTATTTCTTAATGTTAGGGTTAGCGTTAAACCCTAACTCTACAACAACTATATTTTTCATTCTTTTTCTTTACTCCTTTATTTAAAAAAAACTCCAATCAACACCAAATGATTTACAAATATTTATGTATATATACATTATTTTTTGTTTATTAATAATAATAATAGCTTCAATTTATATAGCTTCTTTCAAGAGACCCAAGGACACTTTACATGTGTCACCAGGGACAAAAGTAGAAATAAAAACTTTTTCTAAAGTTATATATTGCACAAGCTTTTATCTTGGGTGTTGAGATCCCAACTTAATCTGTTCCTTTTGTAGTTTGTTTAGTCAATGAGGTCCTGTATGTTTGTTCTAATTTATCTTTCAATAAATCAAAAGGATAAAAACACAAGAGCATTTATTTATTTGAATTATGACAAAATCCTGAACTAAAGTGGAGCTCAAATACATCTCATACTGTTTGGAGAGAAATAAACCAGATCGGAATTTCTTAGAATAAAAACACCCTAACACCTGTCATATGTGTCAGTGAAGCCTTCAGCCAATCACAGCAGAGTTGTTGATTCCAACTGCTGCAGCTGGAGGAGAACATCTGTAGCTGCAGCTCGCTCCCGACATGTTTTTAGGTCACGTGACACGATGACGTTCTGCAGCGATGGAAAAAGTCGGACAAAAGTTCAAGGCTGCATGCATTACGATAAGTCAGCGCTGGGGAACACAGGGTTAACTCTAACCCAACATAATGATTCAGTTTCCACCTGCCTCATGACCTCACTTCAGAGTCTTTCAGTCTGTGGGGGAAGGTCATGAACAGGTGATGGGTGAGACTGTCTCTGCAGTAACAGGATAATTGTCACTGAGGAGCTTTTAGTGAGACAGCTGCACAATTTACAATCAAAGTGACTCACACCGAAACCCTGAACCTGCTGACAAAGATAAAATCTGTAAAAACCTTTTACACTGAGATGAATGATTTCATTGACTGAAAAATACAAACAAAGTTCAGTTCAAATCGAGTGTTTGTGCTCTACTGTCCCTGTTGAGGGAAATAAGACAAGGCCAGGGACTAATATAACTGGACCTGTTCCATTAGAGACGGGTTGAAATGGTTCAAGAATGCTCCACCAGGGCTCTAATCTTAGGTCAAAAAGATCCTATACTCAAAAATAAAGCTGCAGATTCTGTTTTTTTGCAAAGCTTTTATCTCAAAAAGGTTAATAACTGTGCTGTAAAACTGCCTGATCCAACGGTCATTCTGCAGTCCAGATCAAATCAGCCAAATCAAATCCAATTTTATATGTATAGCTCATATCCCCAAATCACAGTTTGTCTATCAGACCTTAACAAAGTGCAACATCCTTTGACCTTTTATTCTCTCAAACCTTCACTGGAGTGAAAAAACACCAAAAAGAAACAGGGAAGAGGGACCTCAGAGAGAGTCCAGAGTTATTTCCTGTCCCAGGACGGACAGAGGTGCAACATAAACAAAATGCAAAGATTTACAACATTGGTGAGAAAAGACAATGTATAACATAAATGTAGAAGTTTCTCAATGATTAAAGAAGATGAAACTGAAGCTCTGCAGTGACGCTTTAGTCCTGGATCCTGGCTTGTCAAGGTTCAAGACACCTCGAGCTTTGAAACAACTTTCTGCTAGAGTAGGGTTGAAGCAGAATGTGAACCAGCATGTGCTTCCAGCTGTGTCTGGAATCCAGAGGTCTAATTTAATGTTGTTGTTCATTGTCAGTTCCTAAAAAAGCAACATTTAGATTTCAAGTTTGTTCATTTAAAACCTTTTCAATCTGGAACATTCTAGAGAAGGATGTGGAGCTTAAGAGTTGATGGATAAATATGAGTTGGAAAAGCATGAATTATATAGGTACTTACAATGAAGGAACTATAATCAGAAATACGTGAAGACTGATCCCTCTTTGAAAGTGAATGGTGTGAGCCAAATTATTATCGCTCAGACAAAGGAATTTTTAAATAGAATCGTATCTGCTTTATGTCAAAAATGTAGGATAAACAAACATTCAATTAAATATATAAAATAAAAGTTGGAGGTTGAATTTAACACAAACATTTCAGATGACGATTGGCAAAACATGTGGAAACATGTCAGATATCCACCAATTCGCTGATCTGGTGACCTGAGGTCGTAGTCGAAGGTGGGCACGATCGTTTGTGTAAAACATCCGCGCTGTGGTGCTCGCCTCACGGTAGCTGTGTCGCCTTGTGTCATTGACTTGTAAATCCACAAGAGGTCCACGTTCCATCATTATTGCTTTGTTTTTCTTTTCTTTTATCTCTTATGACAAAGCTATAACTTGTATCTATACACCAGTGTGTGGAAGTGTTTAAGTGCCAGTTCTAGTTCTACACCATTGCGTGTCTGTGGCCGACAACAGTCAACAATTAATTATTTTCTTATTAGGAATAAACCTTCCTCTTGCGTGAACTGTCTAGCTGACTAGGTCAGGCCTACGCTACTGTATTTTAATGTTGCTCATAACAGTGGTACTTGGAGAGCCTAATATTTTCTGAGGTGGTACATAGTGTAAAAAGTTTAAGAATCACTGGTCTAACCCTAACCAAGAAAAGTGGATAGAGATTGTAGAGGAAATTTACTCAACGCCTAAGACTACAAGAAACACAGCTGGAAGTCATTCTACTACGACTGTGAGACTGTGGAGGAGATGAAATTAGTTGATGAAAACTGAGAGAATGGATGAACTGAAGGAGGTGTAACATGCTAAACAGCTGTCTTGTTTGATTGTTCTTTATGACTGTATGTATATTGAATATATAAATAAAAAGCAAAGTATCAAAAAATATTTGAGAACAACAACATGAACTCATCACAATCTGTGTGCTGGTGCTCAGACAAACAGGTCTTTGGTGAATGTGACTGATAAAATGGAAACTGAGTTTTAAAATGTGTTTTCCTTGTTTTCTTTTCTTTCTAACTGTTGTTTTAAGAAAAGCTGAATTAATAAAATAATTGTACTTGCTTTTGCTGCTTTTCTCCTCCTCTCTCCTCACATCTTTTTTGTGTAAGTGTCCTTTAATCTGGGGATGATCCAGTTAATCCCGGGTGATAATGGTGAACAGTGATCAGTCGTTCCGCTCCGTTTCTCACTCAGACTGGAACCATTCAGCCAGAATAAAAACCAGTGAAAAGAGCCGATACTCATCTGTGATCGGGTTCAATTCATGTGTGACACAGAGTCACCACAAGTCTCATCATTGATTACGTGTTTGAACATCAGTTCATTAACCGCTTTCAACAAATACAGCAACTAAACTAATATTAATAACAATATCCATGAATAGCACTACTGCTGCAGTCTAGATAAAATAAGATAAGATATGATGTATCTTTTCTTCCTGTTAATAAAAGTTTCTTTGGTAGTTTGACTCTTGTTGAGTTAAGAACAGAGGATGTTGCTCCTTGTTAACATCTATGAGACAAACTGTGGTTTGTGAATATGAGACAATACAAATTGTTTGATCGATTGATTGACCTTTTTCTGTGATTCAATGAAAGTAGAAAGATTAAAATATATACAAGCCTGTTTTTTCTAAATGTACAATTTAGAATTAAAGAAGATAAAGTTTGAATAATTGTGTAATGTACAATGTGTGCAGCATTTTTTTCTTTAATTATGAATAAGAATCCATCTGTTTCTACAGCAGCTGTTATCTATAGTGATTCCAGGTCTGAAGGCGAACATTAAATCTATAATAATCTATATCTAAAATAAATATAATAAAGCATTGAATTTACAATTAATACAATAATAAAGCTTTATTTGTAATAGGTGTTCTAATAAAGCATTTTAAATATAATAGATATAAAATAAAGCATACAATCTATTATAAATGTTAAAATAAAGCAATAAATCTAGAATAAATATAATAATACACCATTTTATTCTATAATAAATAGATAAAGGATATAATAGATATATAACTATAAAAGTTAGTTGTTATAATGAAAACAATAAGTGATATTTATATAGGAAAGGTGTTATTTATGAGCAGCAACAGTTCATATAATGATAATAATAATAATAATAATAATAGTTATTGTCTGAATCCTGCAGCTCTCGAGTCAGGAAGAGAGAGGGGGGGACTATGGGAGGGTGACATGTAGTAAAATAATGGGGGTGGAGAGACAGAGAGAGAAGTGCTCAGTGCATGATGGGAGTTCTCCAGCTGTCCAGACCCATAGCAGCATAACTAAGAGATGGTTCAGGACCTGATCCAGAACTATAGGCTTCATCAAATGGATTGTTAAGGTCTTTCATTCAATCACATTTTATTTGTATTGTCTCATATTCACAAACCACAGTTTGTCTCGTAGATGTTAACAAGGAGCCGCGTCCTCTGTTCTTAACTCAACAAGAGTCAAACTACAGAGAAACTTTGAGGAGGGTTAACAGTCATTCTTAACATGAACAAATTGAAATCTATCTGATAAATATGATTTAAACCAGCCTAGTGCCAGTCTTTAAGATGATTTCATGCATAGTAAAGTTTATTAAGGTGTTAAATAGTTTAACTCCATGATTTAAGGGTTTAATCCTCCAAAACCCCTTAAACTCAGTTTAATTAAACATTTGTGTCAATTGGAATCTTTTTAATCTTAAAATCTGTTTATTTTATCAAATAAATGTAGCATATTTATATTTTATTAGACACTGGTTTGATGAAAGATCTACTTATATTCGTTTTAAAGAAATGATGCCATGAATATTTATTTTTACTTGAAACTTAAACTTTTATTCCTGACTTAAGAACCACTTGTTTTTTCTCATGGTCTCTAGTTATTATTTAGCTCTGGTTCAAATAGATTTGATTCTTGTTGTAAATTTCAATGAGGTTTAATCTTCAACATGCGATTTAATAATTAACCCGTCACTGACTGAAGCCCTGAACTCGAACCTTAACTCTTCATTCAACAGACAAATTAAGGAAAGTTGAAATTGTATTTATTAATCACAGATCGATCTGATTGCTCCTCGGTGTGGTGGAGGGATGACAGGAGTGAGGGATCGAGGAGGAGGTGGATCCAGAGGGCTGGACCTGCTGGAGGAGGAGGAGGAGAAACAGGTCACCATCACCTCTTCCTCCTCCTCCTCCTCCTCCGCCTCCTCCTCAACACTACTTCTCTCTGCTCTTCCTGGACCAGATAGGCACGGAACTGTTTCACCTGGACCAGGATTCACACCCAGCACCAGGACCGGGACCTGCAGGATCCGTGTTGGGGCTGCGGGCTCCCGTCATGCTGGGCGCGGTGAAGATGGAAGGACACGAGGCTCCGGACTGGAGCGGATTCTACAGCGAGGAGGTCGGTGACTGTTCGCGCACAACACCGTCACTGGGCGGCTTTGAGACCCCGGTCACACCGCTCCGGGTCCGGGACTAAACACGAAGACGAAAAGAACTAAAAAGAAACGTGTATTTAATTTTGGCTAAAAACGAGATTTCTGTTAGAGTTCATAAAAACAATTTATGGGAATAAAGCTGGATTTAATTTGATTATTTTATATAATTATATATTTTAACCTTCGATTCCTAAGCAGTCAAAATACTATGAATCTGAGTACAAGTGAAAAAGAAGAAAACACCGGGCCGCTTTAAAAAAAACTAAAAATGCAACTCGGAGCCTTTAAATAAAATAAAAGCTCAGTAAAATAAAATCCGCAGAAAAAGAGAAAATCTTTTATTCAGGTCCCTTTAGTTTATGTCGCGACGCCTCAGCGAAATTAGCATAAATTAACCATTTTCATTATCTAACACTATTATCCTCACAACTTTAATTATTTTATAATCATCACAACTTTAATTATTTTATTATCATCCCAACTTTAATTATTTTATTATCATCCCAACTTTATTTATTTTATCATTACAACTTTATTTATTTTATCATCACATTGTCGCTTAAACTAAATTTTTTAGGTTGTGGTCTAACTGATCTTGTCTAAATAGTTTAGTCTATTTGTTTGATTGAAGTAGTGTTGATGTTAAATCTGTAGGTGACCTGAAAAAAAATGGTTCTTATCAGATGTAACAGATACTGGTCCTGGACTAACTTGCTCTAAATTGCCCTAGCTGGTCTAAGTAGTTTTGGTTTTGGTCTCTTGGGTCAGTGTGCAATGGCAAGTGGTGGGTTGGTTTCTGATCTGAATTGATCTGGTTGAAATTTATTGTGTTTTCTGGACTAATTAAATCTTGATGCACTGGTTCTTACTGGTTCTGGTCTCTGTGCAGGTGTACTCTCCAATGGCAGGTGGTGGAATGGGTTCTGGCCTCGGAATGGGCTCCATGTCGGGCTACATGTCCAGCAGTGGAACCACATCGGGCTCCTTCAACATGTCGTACAGCGGGACTGGTTTGAGTCCTGCCCCAGTGGCGGGGATGGGCGGTTCGGCTCCTGCAGCCATGTCGGGTCTGGGAGGGGGTGTGGGCTCGATGGGTGGAACCCTGAGCCCATCCAGTATGAGCTCGCAGCAAGCCTCAATGGGCCTAAATCCATACGGGGGCATGAGTCCCACAATGAGCACTGGCATGGCGTATAGCAGTACTGGACTGAACCGTGGCCGTGACAATAAGGCCTTCAGACGGAGCTACCCACATGCCAAACCACCCTACTCATACATCTCACTCATCACTATGGCCATCCAGCAGGCGCCCAGTAAGATGCTGACTCTGAGTGAGATCTACCAGTGGATCATGGACCTGTTCCCATACTACCGTCAGAACCAACAGCGATGGCAGAACTCCATCCGGCACTCACTGTCCTTCAACGACTGCTTCGTTAAGGTGTCGCGCTCGCCTGACAAACCGGGGAAGGGCTCGTACTGGACCCTCCACCCAGACTCTGGGAACATGTTTGAGAATGGCTGCTACCTTCGCCGCCAGAAGAGGTTCAAGTGCGAGAAGAAGATATCTGCAAAATCAGATGGGCGAAAGGAGCAGGGGGGGGTGGGGGGTGGTATAGAACAAGCTTCTCCTGCAGGGGACTCCATTAAACCTCCTGGACTCCTGGACTCCTCCCTGCCCTCCTCCAGCCAGGTGACTTCGCCTCCAGGTCTGGACATGCGGGGTGGCATCAGCGGAGCAGACCTGAAGGTGACTGGCTCTCAGCTCCTGTCCTCCCTGTCATTGCCCCCCCACTCCATGACCCATGAGTCCCAGCTGCACCTCAAAGGAGACCCCCACTACTCATTCAACCACCCGTTCTCCATCAACAACTTAATGTCGTCCTCAGAGCAGCAGCACAAACTGGATCTGAAAGCCTATGAGGCGCTGCAGTACTCCTCCTATGGTGCTGGGGGGGCATCTGGCCTCGGGGGGAGGACCATGGAACCTCTGGAGGCTTCTTACTACCAGGGGGTCTATCCCAGACCGCTCCTCAACACTTCATAGTATCTGCTGCACCTGCTAATTTGACTCTCTGCATGCAGCCATCCTGGACTTCCTGTCTGACTGTGACGATGCTGAACTGGATCGACTCTGCTGCTGCTGGTCGGCTGGTTTTGGAACTTCTGCACTGTGACTACGCCAGGACACAGACATGTTAACTGTCAGCTGATTAAACTGATACCTGGTCTGTTTTCTCCTTTTACACACTGAGTCACAAACAGCTGAAGCTCACGTTTTTAAGGTTCAGGATACTAACAGGTCAAATGCTGATTTACTTTAAACCTCCAACACATTATCCTCCGGTCAGACCAGGATCCTCAGTCCATGCAATTCAGGATCTTCGTTCATGTCTGTTGATTCTGCAGTTCATAATTTTGTGTTTATATCAGTAGTTCTGGACCTGGACATCCAGACCCCTCTATTGGTCACAAGGCTCAAGAGATATTAACTATGTTCAAAAAGATTTGAGTGACACAAAGTGTGTTGATTTTTGTCTTTTTATCCAGTACTCTTTGTGACACACAGGATAGTTTTTAGGTGAATCACTCAATAGAGTTAACTGGAATGCTAACCTCAGGAAAAGCTGCCCTTAGGATTAGAGTAAACCAAGGCCTCATCCACTTTGTGGGAACCACCGACTTTGATCCAGTTTGTTTTTTGTCCTGTCGAAAGTTGTATTCACCAGGTTCGGGTTCGGGTTAGGTTGCCTGGTGATGGCAGTGGAGTGGTTGCCATGTTGACACTGATGAAGCTGCAGATGTTTACAGAAACAAATCTGGATTATAAAGATGCTAACTGATGTATTTGATCAGATATGAGGAGGATTTATTTCTCCCACGACCTTGTCTGCTACTCGGCTGACCTCCTGACGGGTTGCGACCCTCGGAATGAGAAACCTCAGGACAGATAAAAAAGCTTTTAATTTAAAGGGTCAGTTCACCCAAACGACTCAAACACAGATTCCCCTGCCTCTCTGAACGTTGTCGTCTGTTACCGGGCAGATTTTTTACAAATGTTTGATCTTTTCTGGTTTCAGTCTGCTACTAACAGATTAGATTACAAATTGTTTTGTCTTTTGGACGAAACCAAACTTTTCTTTTTGTTTCAGTGAATTTTCTTCATCTTAAATCAACATTTATTCATTCAATTTCAAATAAATAAATACAAATTTGGAATTAATTCAGGTGTGCAGTGAAAACACAATTTGAGATCAGCTTCATGAAGGGAATCAATCACTAATCATTTATCACTACTAGTTGTTGACAAATATAGTTTTTTAATCAATATGTTAGTTGTGATAAACACAAATGTCTTGTTTTATTCACATTGTTTTCTCATAATGTAATAATTTCCATTATTTCAAATACCAAGTTGCGATCAATAATAATTTCTACCGTTTAGATTACTTTGTTGTTAACCTCTGATCACTGATCAATAATCAATCTTGTAGCTGTGACACTTTGATACAACCGATCAGTCTGTTCTTAAAGCTATTGATTCATCTTTTGATAATAGATCTGTGTTTGTGACTCTCACTCTGTGTGAAAAAGGAGAAACCACTTCCTGTCTGTTTTCTGACGGTTGGTACGTCTGATGATAAAAATCCTCTTTGTGTATTTAAACTTCCCACAGTCACCGATTATTGGTTATGATTAATATAGCCATTTGCATGAATGAAGGGTCTTCTTCTTCTTCTGTTTTCTGGGGCAAAAACAACTGATTCAAACCTCAGCTTGAAAAGAGAGAGAGAGACAGACGGAGAGAGGAGGATGAATTAGTACCCCCCCCCTGTGTTTCTTCCTCGTTGGTTTTTGACTCTGATGCATGTTCTTAACTTATTCTGTCATTTTTAAATAAAAGAAGGAAACATTGGACATTGATTGATTGATTGATTATTGATCTATTTTATCCTGTATTTTATGAATCATTAATGACAGTAGTGATGAATGAATGAATAACTATTGATTCAGTTATGATGTAAACTTAGATTTTATTACAAATTAATTTAATGCAATTTACATTAATCAGTTACAAGATATAAAACAAATTATTTGTATTAAATTTTACTTCGTATCTCAGATAAACAATCTTGTTTCTACGGACTCAGTTCCAGAAAAAACCTTTTCCTCATTTTCACTAAAACACTGAACATCTTATTATTATTATTAAAAATAATAATATTATTATTGTTGTATGATGGATGGATGATTTTATGTGATGAGTGTTTCATGTTTATTAAATTATTTTACTTTCAGTTACACATTTATATATTTTACAGAAAATGCGGCCTTTATGATTTCACTTCATTTCTGATCACTTTCAGCTTCTCGTGGTGACGTCAGTGTGGTTTTTATTTCATAGATTATTATATATTATACATTTATTATGTGATTAAGAAGCGCTCGGCTCCGTCTCGGCCGCGGCGCTGGAGTTCAGGCCGAACATGATGAACCTCCTGCGGCCTCAAAGCTCCTCAAAGCTCCGTGAACCTGAACACAACACGACACGTTTACTTTGATCTGAGGCTTTTTCACCGCTGAGCCGTGAAATGTCTCAAATGAAGCTTTAATCATCCGCTAATTACATCCGAGCCGAGCCGAGCCGAGCCGAGCCGAGCCGAGCCGAGCCGAGCGGAGCCGAGCCGAGCCGAGACAGTTCTGATGAAACACGCAGAAGAGAAAAAGATCCACCGAAGCCCCGTAAACACAAAACAATCCCAATATAAACAAGCAGAAACATTAAATCTGAATTAAAAGTAAAATATATATAATTATGGTCTGAAAAAATATAATTCGAATGAAAAACTTAACATATACATTTTCAAAATAAATTCAATGTGTCTTATTTTTAAACTGATATTTGTCTCAATAATATTAATAATAATTACAACGAAACTTTAAACTTTTGTTCATTGACAGAATTACATTTTGGTTTATTTGCAACATTATTTGTTTCGTTAGTATCATAACTTGAAAATATGATTTTAAATAGTTAAAATAAGATTTTGAATTCAACGTTTATTTTTTCTCTGACAGTCACATTACAAAAACTGATTGATTAATGATTGATTGATTATAGGATGTTAATATGATCAGATTCAGTCCGAACAAACACAATAAATAATGTATATTGGGATCATTTACTCAGATTTGAAACTGTCTGTTTTTAAATTATGTACTTTTACTGGATTGTTTATAGATGTTTATGTTTCCTTTAACCTTTTCTTTTGCCATCACTTTTAAACGTTTTTATTTTTGGGTCTTGTTTTGAAAGGTGCTGTTTAAATAAAGTTATTCAATTATTATTATTGTTGGTGCATGTATTACATGTGTTTTTCGTATTATGTCTGTATTAGTGTATTGCGTATGATGTATGTATTGTGTATAATGTGTGTATTTTATTTGTCTGCTGATCAGCTGCTTCTTGACATTTTGCGATGACGAATGTCCTGACTCACCTCAGTTTGTAGATTAAAAAAACATTCAGAGTTAAAATATTTAATAACATGTTTTCATGTCAAATAAATTTAATTAAGTGACATAACACACACACACACACACGAGAACTCTGTGTATCTAGTTGTCACAGTCAGAAAATACTTCAAATCTTGATCCTAACCAACAGATCAACTTAATTCTAACTGGAACATGACATCAGAAGTTCATGGATTTTAGAAATTTGCTAAATTTTAACTTCTGACACTCAGTGACATCTCCTCCAATCATCTTGTTTTTCTGAAATTTTTTTAATTTAGATTTTTAAGTTTCTCTTTATATTGACAGGTAATAATTTGTTGGAGGACAAAAGATGTGTGTATATTATAATTATATTTTATATTATGTATGAATAACCATTTTTATTAGTGTTGCCTATGGAGATCATTTTCATTATCTGATAAAATCCAAATTTACAAATCTCACTTTCGATAGTTTAAATATTTTTGATATGATTCTTTCTGCATTAAAACGTAAAAATGGTTTTCACGTCATTTCATGTTTAGATGATGAGTTCATGTGAAGTCGTAAATTATATTTTCTCTCTTTTTGATTCGTCTTTGATTTTATCATCTTCATTGGTGAATAACAATATTATTATTTTAGCGGGTAGATTTAAAATCATATCAGAAAATGAATCCCATCAATGATACAGCTCCTAGGAAACGATGAAATAAAACTCACAAAGACATAGAAGTGTACTAGAATTTTTTATTATATTATTAAAAACATTGATGAGTAGTAAAATCATTTTACATCTCTACATTTATTTAACACATTTGTGAAACATGATGAATAAATAAAATATAATTTAATGTGGTACTTTTACTTTTCATACTTTAAATATCTGTGCTGTAGTTATTACTCTTACAAATAATTATTATTTCAATTCTTTCTTCAGCTGCAATGCTAACAGCTAATTCTGAAAATAAATTTTAAATAAAACAGGATGTGATCTGTAAACGTCAGCCACTCTTTACTGAGTCTGATCGAGGTGAAGTTTCCCTCTGCCACCCAGTCCGCTGCTGTAATACAAGCCATATGTCCCCGGCGGGGTGGAGCGGGGCCGCTCGGGGCCTCTGAGGGCCCGGCGGCTGCAGCCCACAGCTTCATTTCACTAAAGCCCTCGCACTCTTTTCTCTACACTCGCGCCTTATGGAGGAAAATGTCGACCACAATGCAACAGCCCTCTGCCCCTTTCTTCATCTTTCTTTCATTCTTCCACTAGAAAGACTCGAACAGGGGCCCCGGGGCCACTAATGCCTTTTGATGGGGATTGGAATTAATTATCTCCAATAACACAATTGTGCTCAGCCAATGAAAAGAGCAAAGAAATCCCCCCCAGAATGAGAGCGAGAGAAGAAAAGGAGAAGAAGAAGAGAGCAAGGGGGGTGATCAAAGGCAGGACAGAGACAGAGAAACAGAGAGAGATAGAGAGAACAGAGAGAGAGACAGAGACAAACAGAGAGACAGAAGAAAAGGAGAAGAAGAAGAGAGCAAGGGGGGATCAAAGGCAGGACAGAGAGAGAGAAACAGAGAAGAGAGAAAACAGACGGAAAAGGAGAAGAAGAAGAGAGCAAGGGGGGATCAAAGGCAGGACAGAGAGAGAGAGAACCAGACTCAATGTGGGCGACACCTGCCTCGACCGGTTGGGGTGAGCAGATTAGGAGATAATAATTATAATAATTATTACAGAATAATAATAATTCTATAATAATAATTCTAATAACTGTTGTAGAAAAAGAGAGAGAGATAGAGAGATGAAAGGTGTATATAATTCACATACGACTTTTTATTCTATTGCTTTTTTATATTTTTATTCTCGTCTGCCTCATTCTGACCTGCTGCTGCTGTAACTACTGAATTTCCCTGGTGTGTGGATCAATAAACTTTTATCTTATGGAGAACATGAGAACAAATGGAGAACACATTGATGTCAGATGAAATACTAACAATGTCTCTTAACATTGAGTTAAGGTGATGTTATGATTCCGTCTCGGAGTCTTAGTGTCGCCATCTCTTAAATTTGAAGTTTAGTTCTTTTTGATGATTCCTCTTTGAGAGGTTTTCAGGGCAGAAACCAGGAAACCCTTCATCTGTTTGACCAAGATCAGGAAAATTGTAAAAGTTAATTTTAATTTGAAGTTTTCAGGGAACATGAATTTGTCACAGTGATCCTGAAATAATTAATCCGAGAAAATTAATCTTTAAATACAAGAGGTTAAGAAAAGAACCTTAAATCAACAGAGTAAAGACAAAGAGAAGGGAAGAGGAGGACGAATAGAGGGAGGAAGAGGATGATTTGAGGGAGTTAGAGGGTGAGTATGAGGAAGAGGAGGAAGAAGATGAATAGAAGGATGAAGAAAAGAAACAGGAGAAATAATAAGAAGAGGAGGTGGAGGTGGAAGAAGAAGAGGAAGACTAAACCACATTTACTCTCTCCCACTCTCACAATCTGACAACCTTACCACATCAACAGACTCTGTACCTGTCCGTCGCAGCATTCGCTCCCTCTCTGACCTCCTCTGTTCTATCAGCCCTCCCTTCATCTGAGTCTTTGTCACTCATGAATCCTAACTTTGCCACAGACACTCTCCTTTCTACTCTGTCCTCTTACGTCGCGACAGGTCCGCAAGTCCTCCCCAGCGCCGTGGTTGTCTGACTCGAGCCGACCGAGCCACTATGCGAGCATGAGAAAGGAAATGGTGAAAATCCCAACACCCTGACGACCTGCTCACTTATCAATCTCTTCTCTCCTCTTTCTCTGTCACTATTTCTGCAGCCAAAAGCTCTTTTTACCAAAGTAAAACTCTATGCTCATTTTTAACCCCAAAAAACTCTTCTCCATCTTGTCTAACCTCGACTAGTCCAGAGCTCTAGGACCCTGGGTCTGACACTCGACAGTCATCTCTCCCTCACTGCCAACATTACTGCAACAACACGTTCCTGTAGATTCATGCTGCACAACATCAGGAGAATACGTCCCCTTCTCAGAGGGCGGCGCAGGTTCTGGTCCAGGTTCTGGTCCAGGTTCTGGTCCAGGCTCTGATCATCTCAGGTCTAGACTATTGCAACTCCCTCCTGGCTGGTCTACGTGCTTGTGCCATCCGACCGCTGCAGCTCATCCAGAATGCAGCAGCTCCACTTGCTTTGGATAAAAGTTTCAGTTAAATGATATGTAATGTAATTTAACTTGTTTGACTTTGTTATTGTAACAAACTAAAATGTCAGTCACATCACGGTTATCCTACAACATGAACGTATGTGTTTCTATAAAAAACTAAAAACATGAAAATGATCATTTTATTTCATGTGACAACAAAATCAAACATCTCACAGTGCAAACTGCCTATTGTATGTGTTTATATGTGTGTATATATATATATATATATATATATATACACATAGTGAAATATATATATGATCAGGGCTTTAAAATATTATCAGAGCTCATCCTCAGTTTCCACGTTTCCTCTGTCAGTCAATGAATCAAACGCATTTACGATAAATGTTGTAATTGGCCGAACACTTTCAGGGCAGACCGAAAGAGTTCTGTCTCCAGGACTCCTGAACACTTACAGAATATCTGAAAACATTGTTTTTGGTTTTACAACAGTTTGAGACAACAAACGAGAAATATCCAAAGTAAGAGAAAGATAATTCAAATAAAAAGTTAATAAAAAACTAAAAGAAGAGAAATGGGATCAGATGACGGCTCGGACGCTTCCTGTCCCAACTTTCTTCCTCAGAACCTCGACCAGACGCTCCAGCCTGAGGAGAACAAAGACAAAAGATTTCAGTTCAGACTAAACAGTGGGAATCAAACAAACAACCCTAAGGAAGGTAAGCAGACTGAGAGTGTGAGGGGGCATGTACAGAATAAAAATCAGTTGACGTATGAACATATATGACACTGGTATCAAGTGTTGACATTTTTTCATATTTCTCGACTTCGACATTTAACTTCAAGACATGTTTCTGCCCAATGACCACACTACCCCCACAGTTTCTACCTGTTTCTACCTCTAGTCAGTTTCTACCTGTTTCTACCTCTAGTCAGTTTCTACCTGTTTCTACCTCTAGTCACAGTTTCTACCTGTTTCTACCTCTAGTCACAGTTTCTACCTCTAGTCACAGTTTCTACCTGTTTCTACCTCTAGTCACAGTTTCTACCTGTAGTCACAGTTTCTACCTGTAGTCACAGTTTCTACCTCTAGTCACAGTTTCTACCTCTAGTCAGTTTCTACCTGTTTCTACCTCTAGTCACAGTTTCTACCTGTTTCTACCTGTAGTCACAGTTTCTACCTCTAGTCACAGTTTCTACCTGTTTCTACCTCTAGTCACAGTTTCTACCTCTAGTCACAGTTTCTACCTCTAGTCACAGTTTCTACCTCTAGTCACAGTTTCTACCTGTAGTCAGTTTCTACCTGTTTCTACCTCTAGTCACAGTTTCTACCTCTAGTCAGTTTCTACCTGTTTCTACCTCTAGTCACAGTTTCTACCTCTAGTCACAGTTTCCACCTCTAGTCACAGTTTCTACCTGTTTCTACCTCTAGTCACAGTTTCTACCTCTAGTCACAGTTTCTACCTCTAGTCACAGTTTCTACCTCTAGTCACAGTTTCTACCTCTAGTCACAGTTTCTACCTGTAGTCAGTTTCTACCTGTTTCTACCTCTAGTCACAGTTTCTACCTCTAGTCACAGTTTCTACCTCTAGTCACAGTTTCTACCTGTTTCTACCTCTAGTCACAGTTTCTACCTCTAGTCACAGTTTCTACCTCTAGTCACAGTTTCTACCTCTAGTCACAGTTTCTACCTGTAGTCAGTTTCTACCAGTTTCTACCTGTTTCTACCTCTAGTCAGTTTCTACCTGTTTCTACCTCTAGTCACAGTTTCTACCTCTAGTCACAGTTTCTACCTCTAGTCACAGTTTCTACCTGTTTCTACCTCTAGTCACAGTTTCTACCTGTTTCTACCTCTAGTCACAGTTTCTACCTCTAGTCACAGTTTCTACCTCTAGTCACAGTTTCTACCTGTTTCTACCTGTAGTCACAGTTTCTACCTGTTTCTACCTCTAGTCACAGTTTCTACCTCTAGTCACAGTTTCTACCTGTTTCTACCTGTAGTCACAGTTTCTACCTCTAGTCACAGTTTCTACCTGTTTCTACCTGTAGTCACAGTTTCTACCTGTTTCTACCTCTAGTCACAGTTTCTACCTGTTTCTACCTGTAGTCACAGTTTCTACCTGTTTCTACCTGTAGTCACAGTTTCTACCTCTAGTCACAGTTTCTACCTCTAGTCACAGTTTCTACCTCTAGTCACAGTTTCTACCTGTTTCTACCTCTAGTCACAGTTTCTACCTCTAGTCACAGTTTCTACCTGTTTCTACCTGTAGTCACAGTTTCTACCTCTAGTCACAGTTTCTACCTCTAGTCACAGTTTCTACCTCTAGTCACAGTTTCTCCTGTTTCTACCTCTAGTCACAGTTTCTACCTGTTTCTACCTCTAGTCACAGTTTCCACCTCTAGTCACAGTTTCTACCTGTAGTCACAGTTTCTACCTCTAGTCACAGTTTCTACCCGTTTCTACCTCTAGTCACAGTTTCTACCTCTAGTCACAGTTTCTACCTGTTTCTACCTGTAGTCACAGTTTCTACCTGTTTCTACCTCTAGTCACAGTTTCTACCTCTAGTCACAGTTTCTACCTGTTTCTACCTGTTGTCACAGTTTCTACCTGTAGTCACAGTTTCTACATCTAGTCACAGTTTCTACCTGTTTCTACCTGTAGTCACAGTTTCTACCTGTAGTCACAGTTTCTACATCTAGTCACAGTTTCTACCTGTTTCTACCTGTAGTCACAGTTTCTACCTGTAGTCACAGTTTCTACCTCTAGTCAGTTTCTACCTGTTTCTACCTCTAGTCACAGTTTCTACCTGTAGTCACAGTTTCTACCTGTAGTCACAGTTTCTACCTCTAGTCACAGTTTCTACCTGTTTCTACCTGTCGTCACAGTTTCTACCTGTTTCTACCTGTAGTCACAGTTTCTACCTGTTTCTACCTCTAGTCACAGTTTCTACCTGTTTCTACCTCTAGTCACAGTTTCTACCTCTAGTCACAGTTTCTACCTGTTTCTACCTGTCGTCACAGTTTCTACCTGTTTCTACCTGTAGTCACAGTTTCTACCTGTTTCTACCTGTAGTCACAGTTTCTACCTCTAGTCACAGTTTCTACCTGTTTCTACCTGTAGTCACAGTTTCTACCTGTTTCTACCTGTAGTCACAGTTTCTACCTCTAGTCACAGTTTCTACCTGTTTCTACCTCTAGTCACAGTTTCTACCTCTAGTCACAGTTTCTACCTCTAGTCAGTTTCTACCTGTAGAAATGGCAGTTGATACCTCAAAAACATGAGCAAGTCCAGTTGCCTACGTACACTTTTACAACTTCTGAAGATACCATGACCTGAATGACTGAGAATCTTCACAGACCCGTTTTTACCAAATGCTCAAAACTGAGAAACATCGTTACTCAGAAACCAATCCATATCGGTCCAGACAAAATAATGCAGGAAACTGAGATGAGACTGAAATGAAAAAGACGAAGTGGAAATGTGACCCTGTATGACTTTCTAACAATCAATGAGGCTCGCTCTCTCTTTCTCCCTCTCTCTCCATACCAAATTAAACTTCTATCTCTAATAACCAGCAGATTTCTATCACCCCCTCCAGAGAACAAATATTCCTCTCTTCACTGTTCAGAAACTTGGGAGGCTCTTCAGAGCCGGCCGTCCCCCCCGCTGGCAGCCAAATTAGAGCAGAAAGCCGTGGGTTTGAGCCCAGGAGGATGCGTGGAACGCAGACGGACGACTTAAGCTGTTTTCATCATGAATCTCATCCCTTCATCTTCAAGCTGATGAGATGAGAAGCAGCAGAAGAAGAAGTCACGTTATTCAGCATCAGACCGTCATCCTGCACGAGTCGAAATCTGAAGGATTAATTCTTCCTGATCAACTCGCCGACAGAGACACTCACACCATCATCTGAATATGAATCACCACAACTAAATCTCTTTATACCCAAATGCTTTAACAGTCTGTGAACACATCGCAGTCGCTGTTCAACTCAGCAACATGTTTCTGACTCACTGTCACTTTACAGCCTGTGTAGTTTGTTTCCTTCTTTAGACGTGTGAGCAGCGACAACACAGCAAAGCACAGACAAACTAAATAACAAAGTTCATTGTAAGGATTGATTAGGACTGACAGGGGAACTACAGGACATGGAACAAATACTGATTTTCTCTGCAATACAAAAATTATAAATCTGTCAAAAGTGTCAACAGATATAAAAAGTATGTGACCATTTCTCTTCGGGACATTAGAATTCTATGATATTGGCTATTGTCCGTCATGTAATCTGACAGTAGGGGGAGCTGTCCTGTGTTTGTTCATAAATCCACCTGTTGAATTTACTGACAGTACTGACTACGGCCTTTTAACAGATCTTCATTTAGTCTGATCCACAGATGTGAACATGGATCAAACTAAAGTTTTAATGAGGGAACGGTCGTCAAAAATGCTTCTGATTTTCTGTCTGAATGTCGTGGTTGACTTTTCTTTTTTTTTATGACCAATCAGTGGTGATCATTACAAAGAATCATCTAAAGATGGAGATGTTGTGATTAATGATGTGTTTGTGTGTTCCTGTACTTATATCTTTGTGACAACAGAGCGAGGACATTTTTGGAAAGGGAGGACATTTTGGCCGGTCCTCACTTTTCCAATGGGCTGTTTGAGGGTTAAGACTTTTAGGATTAGAAGTAGACTTAGGTTAGGGTTAGGCATTTAGTTTGGATGGTTAAGATTAGGGTTACGGCAGATTGGATGTTTTAGTATGACATCACAGCGTCCAATTGTTATTTACACATTATGATGATCAAGATATTCTGTGACTCTGTGCTGGCTTACTGTCGGCTAACTGTCGGCTCAGTGATGGCTTTGAGTTTCTCTTTTCTTTTTACAAACGTTAAATATTTGTATTTTATCCAAACTGAGACATTAAAACTGGACAGTGGCACTTCAAATCAATGAATATGCATCACATTCAAGCTCTTGCCAAACCAGTTCATTTGAAGCTGATTCAGCGTCTCAGCGTCAGCTTATCTCTATTTCAAAGTACGGCAGAGTTTTATATCTGGGTCTGAGGAGATGTTCAAAGCAGTGATTGGTTTGAACGAGATTAAGATTTGAGAAACGTAGCGATACACACAGAGGAAAAATGGAGGAGCGTATTGCGGGAAACAGGAGTGGAACAAGAACCTGGATGTTCAGATGAAGGATTACAAACACTAATCATCACTTGTATACGTACATCAACTCAAAATAAATAATGAACTACATATATTTTTCTATTCGCTTTTTCAGCAGCATTTGAGTATAAAACCATGTCAACAGATGTGAAGTATGTGAAGGTAGAATATGACCTGCGGACTCTCTCGTTGGCCTCTCGTTCTGCCTCCTGACAGCGTTGAAGCTCCGCCTCCACACTCTGCTTCTCCTTTGACAGCTGCTGCATCTGGACCGACACGGGCCGGGCCTCCGGCGGACTCACCCGAGAGTCCTCATCATGGAACAACAAGGGAGAAGGGGTGTGAAGGTCCTGAGAGCTGAGGGGGACAAAAAACAGAGCACATTCATCGCCTGGAAATCAGATGACAGAAACAGTTGAGCTGATCAGTGTCTCTCAACCTCCACAATGAAAATCCAACGCACTTTCTAAGAGAAACATCTTTTCTATCTAAAATATTATCACTGTGTCAATGGAGCTGCAGAGTTATCATCATATCATCACCGTGACATCATCAGAATGGACAGTGTGGATAAATAATCAATATTGATAGGTCTGGATGTGTCCGGGATAATTAAACGTAAACAGATTGTTAATAATTATTATTAATGTTTTCACTTCAAGTCAAATAAAATAAAGTTCAAAGTTTCATATTTAAAAATTGTTCATGTTTTAGGCTGATATTGATTTTCTACTCTAATGACAATGGAAACCAGTTTATTTCTGATCTGGACTCCTATGTTACCCATGAACAGTGTCCTGATCATCAGCCTCTACGTTGATCTGACTCAAACAGAAACTTTTTAACCAAAACTGAAAAGAGGAAACAAATCTTCTGATTCCAAACATCCATATTGGTTTCCACATGGACACACACCAACCACGTGTTTGGCCCTTTGTTGTCCACAAAGCTGCTATACCAACAGCGAGAAGGCCAGAGGTCAGAGGTCAGTATGTTCCTGATCTGCATCAATGAGGTTTCAGTCAGAAACAGATGTTTGATGTGAAAGCACCATGTCAACCTGATGAAGGTCAGCTGAGATCCAGATCCTTCCACCAATACAGATCTTGTTCTACTTCTGTGCTGGGTCAACTAGGGAACCTTCTAAGTACCGCTTTGCTTTTCCAAGGGATAGAACTCGATGAGAGAGCCACGTTATTATGTTACTCTTCACATCATCTCCACTTTCCCAGCAAGGCTTGCACCAAGCACCACCACATCATCAACAACGACAACAACAACAGCCACAACAAAGGAGGACTATGTTGTCTCTGTACGCGTGTTGCTACTGGTATCCAAAGACTTTGTTGTTGATTACAGCAAAAGATCAGGTTAAAAGAACTTTCTGTCTGAATCTGATGATGTGCGACATGTTTTACATTTCTGCTTCATTCGCGATGAGCAGAAGAAAAACTTCAGATGATGAACGATCTGCTCTGGTCTGATGTGTTTACATCATCAGTTAATAAATGTTGATGATGACACTGTATCAACAGATATGATCTTATGAGGACCAGCTGCAGAAACTGAAATTTAAAAAACAGAAAAACAGTTGTGGTTATAAAGGACGCACAAACAAATGTTACTGTCTTGTCAAAAGATAAACTCTCAGTCCTGGTCCTGAAAAAAATACATTTCTGATTCGGTCTTTGAGAACTAGACCTGATCACGAAATGTAATAATGTGGAGATCCCAGGATTCATCAAGAGGACGACTACTTTCTGATCATGTCGGATTCTGAAGATTTAAATAATCAATGACTTATGCTGCTGTACCTTGTGTGTATTTCCAAAAGTAATTATTTCAACCACCAACAGCTCATCCCCCATCAACCAGGACCCGCTCGCCCAACTGCATTCAGCTAATAGGAATGTTTATCACTCCGTCCACCTGCACAATCTTCATTTGCCTATAGGCCAATAATAAATTGATGTAGGTTTACAGTTGAGACCACGAAGTCCCACTTCCACCTTTGACCCTAACCCGTTTTTACCAGCAGTGCTGGTTTCAGAGTCCGAGATTGAAATCTGTTTTCTTACTATGCATTTGTAACATTTGTTAAGTTAAAAACTGTCTAAATAAAACCCAAGACACTGGTACTAGTTCCAGACCAGTGTAACTAATCCTCAGAACTAGTCCCACACATCTGCAAACCCCATAAGCAGGTGTTCATCTTTTATTTTTAATCTTTTAAAGGGGACATAGCATGCAAATTCCACTTTGTTAGTGCTTCTACACGTTAATGTGGGTATCTGGCTCATGTCTACCAACCCAAAAACTCTGGGAAAAAAACACTCACGCGTTTTGTTATAGTTCCTCTAAGTCAGAAACGTCATGCTTGAGTGACTCGATTGAGCTTCCTGGGTTTTGTGTCGTAACAAGGAACTGGAAGTCTCCCTACATGGCCTTGGCCCACCCCCACCTCATCCCCCCGTCCCCCCGTCCCCCCACACTCGTTACGCCGCGTTTACACCAGACGTGGAAGCGAGGCAGCGAGGCAGCGCAGCGCCGTTCTCCAGCGCGCAGCCGCCTGGCTGTTCACACGGGACGAGCATTTCTCCGCTGGTCAGCCCCATAGACTGTATATATAAGGTCAGCCCGCGATTCTGCTTTCTCCGCTTGTTGTTGTACCCGTTGAATGTCGGGGTTCGGGGGTAAATGATGGTCTTCATAGCCCCCCCCCCCCACCTCTCTTTCTCTCTCTGTCTGTCTGCTTGTGTGCTTGTAGTGGGGGGGCAGAGGGGGACATTTAATTATGTGATTGGAAAAATTAAAACTCCAGGACAACAGAAGGGGAATACAAAGTCTGGGATGCATATTTGATAATTTATATCATATAAAATATGTAATTTATATCGTTTAAAATCATGGGGGGAGAGGGGGGAGCTCGCTCATTAGCATTTAAAGGAACAGGCACTCAAAACAGGTCGCTCTGTGGAGGGCTGTTTTATACAGGGTAAAAAGGAGCTGTTTGAAATGATCCTTGTGGTATTTTGACCAAAGTATGTTACAGACATTTCATTAAGACCCCAAGGAACCATATCAACTTGTGGTAAAATGGGCATGCTATGTCCCCTTTAAATAAAGCTTCAGCATCAACCTGCTCATCAGTCTGTATTTTATATGTATTATAATACTAATAATAATTAATTATCATTTGTTATTATTCTAACTACTCATTTATATATAAATTAATTACTATTTATATTCTATACTGGAGTCAGAAAGTCTTAGTTAAACAGCTCGTGTTACAGACTCCCGTACCAGGTGTGCGTGTCTGTGTGTGTCTGCTCACCATCATCACAGACAGGTGCAGAGTCACATGTGAACTTTCTTCTATAAACTGTTAATTGTAATAGTAAACCTTCTAAATGTTGCTGCTTTTCAATAGCCTGACCTGTGATTGGCTCGTAGTGCCTGCAGCTCCGCCTCCAGCCTTCGCCTGTCGTCTACAGCACCGCCTCTCTCTGTCTGACGCCTCAGCAGCTCATCCTGGTGAAAAGTCACATTTTAACCCATCACAGGTTAAGATCAGCAGACGACAAATGACATGACAAGACGCTTTAAACACAACAAATTCAAATTCATGATGTCAGCAAGGTGCTTCAGAGAGAGAAGCTGAGTGGCTGAGATCCCTGTCAATCATAAACAGAGATTCATAGCAAAGCTTCAAAAACATCCAGCAAGTTTCCTACGTAAAATAATCATAGTCAACAGGTAGTTAAGCAACAGGTAGTTAGTCAGATCTGCATTTGCTGAACTTTGTCTTCGGTTCCGCCAAGTTGGCCGTTTGGCTGACGAGCAGGAACCATATTAAAAACAGTGGCAGTGTGGCCTGTGCCGGGGATGGTGATGGTGCCGGTGATGGTGCCGGTGCCGGTGATGGTGCTGGTGCTGGTGATGGTGCCGGTGATGGTGCTGGTGCTGGTGCCAGTGATGGTGATGGTGCCGGTGCCGGTGCTGGTGCCGTGCTGGTGCTGGTGATGGTGATGGTGATGGTGCTGGTGATGGTGATGGTGCTGGTGCTGGTGCTGGTGATGGTGCTGGTGATGGTGCTGGTGATGGTGATGGTGCTGGTGCTGGTGCTGGTGATGGTGATGGTGCCGGTGCCGGTGATGGTGATGGTGATGGTGCTGGTGATGGTGCTGGTGCCGGTGATGGTGCTGGTGATGGTGGGACTGCTGAAAGAAGCCTGAGAGTTGAGTGTGCTGACTGACACGATGGACAAGATACAGACCTTCAGTGACATATGGGCTGTTGGGGGCGTGTTATCTTCTCTGGGTGAAGATGGACAACTCATTATTAATTTCTAATGAGAGACTTTGTTTATTTTTTTGTTTTGTTTGAGGGATGATGCGGCAACAGCTTTTTTTTTTTCTGCTAATGGTTCAATAAAGGGATTTTGTAAACCAAAACCAAACCTCTCCTCCCCTACCGGAGGCTAGTACAGTTTCAGGGATTGAACCTGTGAACCAACAGTTACAGGACGGTTTATCTCACTGTGTCTTTGGTCAAACTGTGAGGAGGTTTGACTCCTGCAGGGATTACAGACCTGATTGTGACCCCCCTCTTCTATGTTAATTAAAGCCCTCAAGGTCTCTGAGTATAAAGTGAGACATCAAAAGAGGAGCCAAACCCGGAGAGTCAATATGTGTTTTCTCCAGCAGGGCTGGAGGAGATGCTTCAAAAGAGCCGCTCAACTTATTAATCAGAATAATTTCCAAATGAGATGATGAGCAAGCAGGAGCGACGGCGAGGCAACCTTTCACATGAGGAGTTAAGGTCAGCACAGGAGGAGGAGGGTGGCTAGGATGCAAAGGTGAGAGTGAGAGAAGGGTGAGGAGGACCTTTAATAATCACAGAGGAGGAACAAGACGATGGGGAGGATGGGAGGAGTCCTTTAGGATGGGGAGTTGAGAGTGGAAGAGGGGTGAGGAGGACGGGAGGAGTAAATTACCTTTACAGTCAGCTGACATATCTTTGACCTCAGTGTTTTCACTTCAGTCTTTGTTCAACATTTGTGAGGTCAAAGTTTAAGGTTCTGGTCCAGTTAAGAGTTCGGGTCCAGTTAAGAGTTCGGGTCCAGTTAAGAGTTCGGGTCCAGTTAAGAGTTCGGGTCCAGTTAAGAGTTCGGGTCCAGTTTAGAGTTCAGGTCCAGTTTAGAGTTCAGGTCCAGTTTAGAGTTCTGGTCCAGTTTAGAGTTCAGGTCCAGTTTAGAGTTCTGGTCCAGTTTAGAGATCTGGTCCAGTTTAGAGATCTGATCCAGTTTAGAGATCTGGTCCAGTTTAGAGTTCAGGTCCAGTTAAGAGTTCTGGTCCAGTTTAGAGATCCGGTCCAGTTTAGAGTTCTGGTTCTGGGTGGAGCTCGTGGTTTGGGGGTTTGGAGGCTCGCCGGCTCTCTGGCTGTCTCTCTGTGAATTTATCGGCAGCTGCTGTTTCTGTGTGAAATTAAAATCTTTAATCCTCTAGAGTCTCCTGACTCATTAAAGGGCGACAGCTACATTCATCACAATTTTAATTTATTTCAGAGGAAACAGACACAGTCACAGCTGCAGGAGGAAAAACTGGTGATTCTATAAATCTATTGATTTTACTGAGGATCTGATGATACCAGCTGATCACCAACATAAACTTACAGATCAATGATTAAAATCAATCAATAACTGAAGAAATCCATGTTTGAATTTATCAATAATTTATGTACTGACGTCTAGATCTTTCCCTGGAATAAATAAAGTTGACAATCTTCTCTAACGATGATCCACACCTTCCTCCATGTGACCGACCATGTGACCATTGATGGGTTTCAACTGACTTATCGTGATGCTGGCTAGAAATATTCAGTTCGACCTTTTCCATCGCTGCAGAACGTCATCGTGTCACGTGACCTACAAACATGTCGGGAGCGAGCTGCAGCTACAGATGTTCTCCTCCAGCTGCAGCAGCTGGAATCAACAACTCTGCTGTGATTGGCTGAAGGCTTCACTGACACATATGACAGGTCTTATGTTTTTATTCTAAGAAATTCCGATCTGGTTTATTTCTCTCCAAACAGTATGAGATGTATTTGAGCTCCACTTTAGTTCAGGATTTTGACATAATTCAAATAAATAAATGCTCTTGTGTTTTTATCCTTTTGATTTATTGGAAGATAAATTAGAACAAACATACAGGACCTCATTGACTAAACAAACTACAAAAGGAACAGATTAAGTTGGGATCTCAACACCCAAGATAAAAGCTTGTGCAATATATAACTTTAGAAAAACTGCCCAAAGTCTTGAGAGACGAAGGCACTGACTTTGCTTCATCTACCACCAATGTTTTTTATGAAAGTACATGTATGTATATATACATTTATATTTTTAATCATTTGGTTTGGATTAGATAAGATTTTTGTTTTTAAAAAAAAGAGTAAAAACAAGAAATGAGAAGATTTCTTTTCATTTGTCGTCAGTTTTCTCAAATCTTTGGTTCTAAAACATTAAGAAATAAACATGTTCTCTCTCTAACAATGTTTCTCTGACAGATGTTACATGTGTGTGTTTTCCCTCATATATCGGAACACATCATCATGTATGTTTTCATTAACTTTGATTTAACTGACATGTTCAATAAATAAATCTGTATCTGCCTTTGTTCACATTCGTAACATCTCAAGAATCAGGCACGTCATAGGCTGCACGATATTAGGAAAACATGCGATATGCGATCACCTTGTTTAATATTGGGATGACGATAGGACTTGAAATAAATACAGATAAACAGTCCCTGGTTGTGGACGCAGGGACCACGGACACCAGGGAGCCCTGCACATCTTCACTTGGTCCACTTACAGTGTTAATTTAGAGTCTTGTCATACATGTTTGGAGCGTGAACAGTTATATTTATAGTTTTAACAGTAATTTACTCTGTGTCTATCATTCACACTGAGCTCTGCACCAACAGCTTCAAACCAAACCGAGCTCCACATACATTTACTAAGTTTATAAAGTCTATTGTTCTAACCCAGACTGAGTTTACACATGTGTCCGATCATTGTTTGTGTGTGTGTGTTTGTGTTTGAAAGAGCGGGCAAGAGAGAGACACAGAAGTCAAATGCCTCCTGTTTGCAGATTATCTGCTGCTGTCTCCAACCAAAGGGGCTACAACAGCACCTTGACCTTCTGCGCCAATTTTCACAGCTCGAGGGTCTCACTTATAACCGTGGCGTACGCACAAAACGGGGCCTGAAACGTGCGTACGCCACTTCTCATGCAAACGTTGGGATTAATAAAAGCAAACAATGTTTTGGAAACGGGAAAGTGGCGACGCAGACGTGAGGTGGTGAACTGAAGCAGATTATTGATCCACTTCATCAATAACATTAAAACCAACAGCTTTAGTTGTGCTCGCGCAACAAAACTGTTCCACACGAACCTTCAATACAAAAATATATAAAACAAATTACGTTCAGATTCCATGAAACAGCGGAGTTGCAGAGCTGAGTCATTATAGTTTTTAACAATATCTTCTAACACTGTGTATCATCCAGGACGAGTGTGTAAAAGGTCTGTAGTGAACGTGGCTGTTCCATCAGGTGCACAGAGCGACCTGGAGATCACTATAAAGAAAAACTATTCACTTTCAAACTTCTATTTCCAAACAATATCCCAGAGGAGGTGAGGATCCACTGATGTGAGGGAATCGGTCCGGTTGCTCTAAATAAATAAATACTGCCGTGACACTGGTGCGTGATGCTGCGTGATGCTGCGTGATGCTGCGTGATGGATGCAGGTGAATGGAAGGATGAGGAGGAAACGAGGGTTCAGCGATGACTGATCAGCTGATCTAGATTCTATAGATCTGTGATCTCCGAGCTGAACTGAGTCCAGTATTAGATCGACTGGAACCGAACCATCCCAGGACAAACACGAGCTTATAATAACAATTCTGTTAAATTCTATAGATTGAGGACATCACATCTGTCTCTGAATTTAATAATCCTGCAGTTTTGGATGATTAAAACACGAACAAGTTCCCTCACATTCTGACAGTGTGTTTCTTTGCCTCCACCTTTGAATTGGATCTTTTCTTATTTCAGGTTCGGTTCTTTCTATCGTCTTCACTCTCACTCGCTGTGTTAACAGCGGCAGCAGAGTATCAGTGTATTTTATTTATTAGTGACATCACTGCTGTCCCATAAAATGTCTCTTCACCTCCACCTCACTAACAAACACCTCATGTCAGTTTCAGAAAGTTTCGCTTCCTCTTCTCATCGCTTGATGCAGTGACTCTGTCAGGACTCACGGTGGAAACCCATTGGTCAGCAGCATAATTTAATATTCATGACGTGCTTTGCATTGACCATTTATGGTTGAAAGTGGGCGTGTGGAGGGCGGAGTAAGAGGCCGCTCCATCTCATTGGCCAAATATATTGACACGCAGAGCGTGAATGCGTGGCACATGAAACACCATTTATCGTAGTTCAAGCTGTCTTTTGGAATACGTATATTGCGCATGTTGATATCGCGGTGACTGTACATTTTTTATATATCGTGGAGCCCTAGCATAGGGTTAGGGTTCTCCTCCATCAGTGTCAGTGCTTCCATCACACAGTATTTATACATTTACAGTAATCAGATTACTAGTTTCATATTAGATATTATTAAAAACTAGTACTCCTCGGTTCTGTAACTGCTATTTTAAGTGGGTGGGTGAAGTGTTTGAGTTCACAAAACACTTTTGGATGTTCAGGGGTAAAGAGTGCAGCCAAAGTGACCTCTTCTTCAGACAGAAAAAAACTACAGAAAAAAACACAACATGTCTCCATACTGCTCGTGTGGTGTCAACTCCAAACATGGTCATTTACATCATGTATTTTTAGCCTAAATGTCCTTTGTGATCCTCCTCTGAGCTGCGTTCATGTTCGCACGCACACAAGCTCTCGCCCAAGGGCACACGCGGGTTGCGCGTTAGCATCGCTAGGTCCGGTAGAGGACATTTAGGCTAAATCCATGGTGTAAATGACTCAATTTACACCATGGATTAGGGTTTATCCTGGTCAAAGTTTTGGGGTAGTTTTCCTCTTGTGAAGATCACAGGATGTCGCACCTTGTTAAGATCTATGAGACCAACTGTGAATATGAGACTATACAGATCAAATTTGATTGATGATTAAAGACTTGAGATCGGTCTTTGATCTCGATTCACTGTCCGACTTGTCTGTGTTTGTGAACTCCACCCCTTCAGCCGCCAGCAGATCATGTTGGAGTCTGACGTGAGACCGAGTCCCTGTAACCATCTAACATTTCTAACCAGCATGCATCACATTAAGTCAAATGCACCTTCTGTTTGAATAACAGGTTGCCATGACAACATAGAAGATATCCCATCATCACCATTCAACAAAGAGACAGAGAGAGTGTGTGTGTTTTTACCTTGGTCGTCGTCCTCTCTCTCTCCCGAATAAGATCCTGTTCCAGACGTTTGAACTGCAGAAAGAGGCACGATCAGGGTTATTGATCTGATTATCAATGATCGGATTATACCAAATTAAAATAAAATACCAAATGATCTTAAAATTGCAGAAGTATTTCTTTATATAAAAGTGTTGACCAAAGTTCATTTAACAACTACCGCCGTATTTCTGCGTTTCAAAGATTCTGGAGAAATTGCATCATCCTCTTTGCACCTAGTACTTTTTGCCGATAAAACCAATTTACTTAACTCATATAATCATTTTTCTGTACTTATGGCCAAAGCAAACTCTGATTTAGTAAATTTCTCCAAATGGTTTAGATTAAACAAATTACCCCTCAATGTCAAAAAATCTAATTTCATTAAAAAAACTAAAGATATTGTAAATTTAACTCTCGTCTCTCCATCGGAAATGACCTAATTAACCAGGTCTCATCCAAAAGTTTCCTTGGAGTTTTGATTAATGAAACTCTAAGCTGGAGGCGGCATATTCAGTTTGTCTGCAACAAAATCTCTAAATCGATTGTCATCATTGGCAAACTTCAAAGTCTGGTCCATCAGAAATGTTTATCAACTGTTTATTATAGTCTAATTTATCCTTATCTGACATATTACAATATCATTTGGGGAGCCACCAACTCACCTTGAAAAGCTTCATATTCAGCTAAAAATGTTTTGCAGAATAGCCAAATCTAGCAGGAGGGCTGAGCTCCCCCCTCTATTTAATCAGCTTAGAATGCTTATAAGTTTTTACATAAATATTAGGGCTGCACGATATTAGGAAAACATGCGATATGCGATAACCTTGTTTAATATTGGGATGACGACAGGACTTGCAATGAATACAGATAAACAGTCCCTGGTTGTGGACGCAGGGACCACGGACACCAGGGAGCCCTGCACATCTTCACTTGGTCCACTTACAGTGTTAATTTAGAGTCTTGTCATACATGTTTGGAGTGTGAACAGTTATATTTATAGTTTTAACAGTAATTTACTCTGTGTCTATCATTCACACTGAGCTCTGCACCAACAGCTTCAAACCAAACCGAGCTCCACATACATTTACTAAGTTTATAAAGTCTATTGTTCTAACCCAGACTGAGTTTACACATGTGTCCGATCATTGTTTGTGTGTGTGGGAGAGAGAGGAGTTCTCTGTTTTTCTCTCTATTCTCTTCTTATTCTCTTCTTCCGACAATGATTTTTTTGACAGAGAAAACCTGTCAATGATATGAATATCTTCAATTTATCATCTAAGGCAGCAGGGCTCCATCTGATATATTGACAAGCACAGCGTGAATTCACGGCGCATGAAACACCATTTACCGTCTTTTGCGATATTTCTATTGCGCACGTTGATATCGCGATGACCATAGATTTTCGATATATCGTGCAGCCCTAATAAATATATATAAACCTGTATGGCAAGTGCTATAAAAATATAACACTTCCCATACATTTAAAGTTTTTTTTCAGTCTAACTGTGACGTACATGTATAATACGAGAAATGTCAAATGGATAAATTCTATGCATTGAGCCATCAATTTCCTATCAGATATAAAGGGGCTCAGTTAAGGAACCATATTGCTAATCAGCCAGTATTTCAAATATAAGCTGAACCAAACAATCTGAAATGATCCGTCTGGTGCATCTGAATGTATGTGTTTAAGTGTACACATGATCTGATTATCAATGATCTGATTTGTGAGCATTGGAATCAAACCGACAACCTGTTGTTGTTTCCTAAATTATTAAATGTGCAGCTTCATAGAAGACAGTCAGAGAGAGAGAATGGCTGGGAAACCCCTCCCCCTGTTTTCTAATATTTCCCAGAAGCCTTGGCGGCAGCGGGACATAATCCCTCAGAGATGAGGAGAGGGGAGGAGGAGGGGGGAAGGATCTTCCAGCGTGGAGTGCTCTCTCTCTTCTTCTCTTCTGAGGATTACGGCGACGTTTGAGACATATTTCAGCGCGGCTGCGGAGCGAGGGCGGGATTAAAGTGTTAGCGTGGAGGGGCGGGTGCTAAAAGATGGAGGAGCAGCAAAATTGGTGGAGGTTAGTGACCGACAGTTGAGTGATCACTAACAGATAAGAGTTCAACCCTGAGTGTAAAGTGTTGATGCAATAACTCCTACAAGTACTGCATCACTCCTACCAGTAGTGTATCACTCCTACAAGTACTGCATCACTCCTACCAGTAGTGTATCACTCCTACAAGTACTGCATCACTCCTACCAGTAGTGTATCACTTCTACAAGTACTGCATCACTCCTGCAAGTTCTGCATCATCCCTGCAAGTACTGCATTACTTCTACAAGTACTGCATCACTACTACTAAGGACTGCATTACTCCTAAAAGTATTGCATGACTTATACAAGTACTGCACCACTTATAAAAGTACTGCATCACTTCTAAAAGCACTGCATCACTCCTACAAGTACTGCATCACTTATAAAAGTACTGCATCACTCCTACAGTTACTGCATCACTCCTACAGTTACTGCATCACTCCTACAGTTACTGCATCACTCCTACAGTTACTGCATCACTTATAAAAGTACTGCATCATTCCTACAGTTACTGCATCACTCCTACGAGTACGGCATCACTCCTATGAGTACTGCATCATTCCTACAGTTACTGCATCACTCCTACTCGTACGGCATCACTCCTACAATTACTGCATCACTCCTACAGTTGCTGCATCACTCCTACAGTTGCTGCATCACTCCTACAAGTACTGCATCACTCCTACAGTTGCTGCATCACTCCTACAGTTACTGCATCACTCCTATGAGTACAGCATCACTCCTATGAGTACAGCATCACTCCTACAGTTACTGCATCACTCCTACAGTTACTGCATCACTCCTACGAGTACTGCATCACTCCTACAGTTACTGCATCACTCCTACAGTTACTGCATCACTCCTACGAGTACAGCATCACTCCTACGAGTACAGCATCACTCCTACAGTTACTGCATCACTCCTACAGTTGCTGCATCACTCCTACGAGTACTGCATCACTCCTACAGTTACTGCATCACTCCTACAGTTACTGCATCCCTCCTACGAGTACAGCATCACTCCTACGAGTACAGCATCACTCCTACAAGTACTGCATCACTCCTACAGTTACTGCATCACTCCTACAGTTACTGCATCACTCCTACAGTTACTGCATCACTCCTACAGTTACTGCATCACTCCTACAGTACTGCATCACTCCTACAGTTACTGCATCACTCCTACAGTTACTGCATCACTCCTACGAGTACTGCATCACTCCTACCAGTACTGCATCACTCCTACAGTTGCTGCATCACTCCTACAATTACTGCATCACTCCTACGAGTACTGCATCACTCCTACAGTTGCTGCATCACTCCTACAGTTACTGCATCACTCCTACGAGTACAGCATCACTCCTACGAGTACAGCATCACTCCTACGAGTACTGCATCACTCCTACAGTTACTGCATCACTCCTACAGTTACTGCATCACTCCTACAGTTACTGCATCACTCCTACAGTACTGCATCACTCCTACAGTTACTGCATCACTCCTACAGTTGCTGCATCACTCCTACAGTTACTGCATCACTCCTACAGTTACTGCATCACTCCTACAGTTACTGCATCACTCCTACAGTTGCTGCATCACTCCTACAGTTACTGCATCACTCCTACAGTTACTGCATCACTCCTACGAGTACTGCATCACTCCTACAAGTACTGCATCCCTTCTTCTTGCTGCACTTAAAGAATCACAACATCCCTTGCACTCTGCTTCCTAGACGACTGTTGCTCTGGTTACCGTGCTGCTGGAGATCTGTTGCCTTGGTGACAGCAGCCTGTCAGTCACAATGAGGGAACAGATGAAGGTTCCTGATTGGATCTTTATTTGTGACATAATCGGGAGGAGGTGGAGTGTATTGAGTCCACCACCAACCTCAAAGCATGCTGGGAGTCCCCCCCTCTTTCTGTCATCTCTCCATCACTCATATTTTTCCCCCCCTTCCTGATGCTCCCAGAGTGGTATATGAATCCAGATGAATTGTGGGTAATAAATCCAGCTCTCGGCAGGTTTTTGTAATAAACTTGATAATAATCAGAGAAGAGATGGGAGGGAGAAAGTCTGGCTTCTCTTCTTCAGTCTTTTTAATCAGTTTCTGAATCTTCACTCATTGATTATTTATTGACACTTAATCCAGATTTTTATCAAATTCATTTTTTTCATAGACCTGAGAGAAAATGTCTGATCTATAAACTAAGTCTGATTGATAAACACGACAGAATAACTAAAGAAAACATCACAGAACGTATTAAACTAAACCTAAACATGATCAGGACAGTTCATCAATCAATATCTATGATCAGTTATCACCAATCTCGAATTTATCACAGCCAGAGAACATGACGCTTCAAGTCAGAGAACAGACCAGAGGTTTGTCTGAAGAGACATTCAAGAAAAGCTCATTCTGAGGGGGGGGCACCTTGCGTCACAATCCGGGTTAAACAGACAACTTAAAGATGGAGTTCCCTGCAGACAGACAGCAATATAATGTTGTCATGACAACATGATACTAAATATGAAACACACACACACACACACACACACACACACACACACACACACACACACACACACACACACACACACACACACACACACACACACACACACACACACACACACACACACACACACACACACACACACACACGTATATACAATACATGTTCCTAAACTTGCAGTCAACTCACGACTAACAACCCTCTGCACATCTGTTTCCTGCCTGTTTTCACTTTATTTGTAAATGTTAAATATACACACTCCAAGCACATTTGAATGTATATAGTCTTAGTTTTGTATTGTTCTGCATTTGACTCTTTTTAGTTGCTCTTTTTATCTTGTTTTTATTTTAATTTAACTATTGCACTGCTGAGCTGACCGGTTTCTTCTTGTCCAACACCTTTCATTGTACTGTTGACTCTGTGTTAACTGCCTATGGCAAATAAAATGTAAAACTATATATATACTTATATAATACTATCAGATCAGACTGAGCTAAGAGGAGACCATTACATGAGCGATTCCAGAATCCATCACTCTGATCCTGTTTCTATCTTCAGTAATGGAATAGCTCAGATGGTTCACACATTTATTTATACGATTTTATGTTTTCTTCACGACTCGTTTTTGTCGTGCAGACGTGTCCCCCCCTTTGAGCGTGCAATTATACATCTGTGTTACTGAACTACCATGGCAACTGTAGTGTCCATTAGTGTGTCTACTGACATCACAACTAGTTTGTGGTTCGGACATTTGAAAACACGTTTCTTCTGCACAGGAGTTACATACAAAATATTAAAATATGAATATTATCATAATATATATCAGAATAACAGAATATATATATATATATCAGAGCTCTAGACAGAGACAGGTGAACAGTCAGACAGGTAAGTCACCTTGGCAACAGAGCCGTCTCTCTCCTCCATCACAGCCTTCATCTCCTGTGCAGTGATGTCACTTCGACGTTGCTGAGCCAAGCGCAGACGCTGAACCAGCACTGAACCGAACTCTTCGACTTCCTGGGCGGAGTCGGCATCACAGACACACTGAAGCAGCTCGTCCACATCCTGTCCAGAGGGTTCGCGTTAGATGACACATCACACTTCAAACATAGAACCTGAAGGCAACAGCGTGTTTTTACCATGTTAGTGTCGTCCAGGTTGATTTTCTCCAACCTGAAAACACACAACGAGTTTTAATATTTGTGCTGTTGTGTTAATGTGTTTCCTATGAAAACTACCGACATCCTGACTGAAAACCACCGACATCCTGACTGAAAACCACCGACATCCTGACTGAAAACCACCGACATCCTGACTGAAAACTACCGACATCCTGACTGAAAACCACCGACATCCTGACTGAAAACCACCGACATCCTGACTGAAAACCACCGACATCCTGACTGAAAACCACCGACATCCTGACTGAAAACTACCGACATCCTGACTGAAAACCACCGACATCCTGACTGAAAACCACCGACATCCTGACTGAAAACTACCGACATCCTGACTGAAAACCACCGACATCCTGACTGAAAACCACCGACATCCTGACTGAAAACCACCGACATCCTGACTGAAAACAACCGACATCCTGACTGAAAACAACCGACATCCTGACTGAAAACCACCGACATCCTGACTGAAAACTACCGACATCCTGACTGAAAACAACCGACAGCTTGGATGAAAACAACCGACAGCCTGGCTGAAAACCACCGACATCCTGACTGAAAACAACCGACAGCCTGACTGAAAACTACCGACATCCTGACTGAAAACAACCGACATCCTGACTGAAAACAACCGACATCCTGACTGAAAACCACCGACATCCTGACTGAAAACCACCGACAGCCTGGACGAAAACCACCGACATCCTGACTGAAAACTACCGACATCCTGACTGAAAACAACCGACAGCTTGGATGAAAACAACCGACAGCCTGGATGAAAACTACCGACACCCTGACCGAAAACTACCGACATCCTGACTGAAAACAACCGACATCCTGACTGAAAACAACCGACATCCTGACTGAAAACAACCGACAGCCTGGATGAAAACTACCGACATCCTGACTGAAAACAACCGACATCCTGACTGAAAACCACCGACATCCTGACTGAAAACTACCGACATCCTGACTGAAAACTGACTGAAAACCACCGACAGCCTGGATGAAAACTACCGACAGCCTGGATGAAAACTACCGACATCCTGACTGAAAACAACCGACATCCTGACTGAAAACCACCGACATCCTGACTGAAAACTACCGACATCCTGACTGAAAACTACCGACATTCTAGATTAAAATTAATTCTTTGGACTTAGATCTATACCTTTAAACTTAATTAAGACTCTTTTGATTTGAGGCTAGCCTTAAAATTGTATTTTCTTCATTGGTTTGTGGAATGCTGGGTGAAAAAAGGTGAATCGGGGCCTAGAGTATTTTAAACCGCCCCCCCCCCAGCGTTCCCACTGCTAACCTAATGAAACCTGGATCTCTGCAGCAGCTTGATGATGACCTGAGCAGCGTAGCTACAGCAGCTGTGCAGTAATTTTGTCCTATGCTCCCTGAAGACCACCTGAAACTTTATCATTTTAAAATCACTGTGAAGCTGTGAGGGCCGAGCGGACAGACTGCTCTCTGCTCTGGAGTTTATTTCTCACACAGTCATAACGGTGGACGTGGTATTGGTAACTAGCTGATCTCCTGCCTCTCCTCCTGGGAAGCTCTTTTCATTTAGCCTGCTGCTGTTTTGCTGTAATAAACTGTAATAAGGTGGCCGAGGCGAATCCACTCTGCAGGGAACAGCAGGTAATGAAAGACCGGCCGCCTCCAATAAAGCTCCTCTAACACCCTGCTTACAGCCCATCCAGCTCGGCTCAGCTCGGCTCGGCTCGGCTCGCTCCACAGCCGTCATTAACTCTCCCACTCACACCTCACTCAACAGAAACACTGCTGCACACCATTACTGGAATCAAATCCGAGTAAGAATAAATCTTCATTTATTGTTTCTCAAAAGTTTCCTATCAGACTGAATATTTCACATTTCTAGACAAACTTCTGCCTTCATCATAACTTGACTTTTGAACTGATTTAAAACAGAATTACCCAAAAAAACCAGTGAGAAACGATTCTCCACATCGAGACAGGAACGGTACAATGAGGGTTTATAGATTATTAGGGTTAATGACAAGAAACTTGCCTTTTTGGATTATTCACATGTTTTTGGAAAAACCTGTTGTACTTTGTCAAGCATCTAAGAGTCATCTGCTTCATCATCATCACTATCATCTTCATCATCATCATCATCATCTCCATAACTATCATCTTCATCACTATCATCTTCATCATCTTCATCATTATCACCATCATCACCATCATACAAACACACACACACACACACACACTTCAACTAAAACACACACACTTCAACCTAAAAGGAACAAACACACAGGTATAATAGGCTGCTGCTTCTATTAGGAAAACACACGCACACACACATAGACAGACAGACAGACAGACAGAAACACACACACACACACACACACACACACACACACACACACACACACACACACACACACACACAGTCTGACAGATGGAACATGCTCTTCCATATTCTGTCCCTCATAAAAAGCATTGTGGCTCAAATATCAATTACCCTCTCATCCTGGGGGGAGGAGAAGATGAGAGGAGGAGAGGAGGGGGGCAGGTATCATCTCTAATTAGATTTTCTGGTCTATTTGTCAGTGAGAGCTCATTTCACAGTCTTTACCAAAGAGGAGAGGAGGACGAGAGGAGGACGAGAGAGGAGAGAAAAAGGAGAGGTTTGGTTTTCAAAGTTATTGAGACATTACCAGAGAGAAAAAATACTCAAACACAAAACAAAACGAAAAATCTACGATAAACATAAAAAAAAAAAAAGTCTCATTAGAAATTACTAATGAGTTGTCCATCTTCACCCAGAGAAGATAACACGCCCCCAACAGCCCATATGTCACTGAAGGTCTGTATCTTGTCCATCGTGTCAGTCAGCACACTCAACTCTCAGGCTTCTTTCAGCAGTCCCACCATCACCAGCACAGGCACAGGCCACACTGCCACTGTTTTTAAGATGGTTCCTGCTTGTCAGCCAAACGGCCAACTTGGCGAATCGAAATTATTGGGCCAAAAACAAACAAAACAAAGGAAAACTCTTCACAAAATCCCTGAAACCACCTTTTTACAAGATCAAGGAATGCTCCCAGCCGAGGTCACTGAACTAATAGACTGTGTGTTAGAGTGTCTCAGTTTGAGAGCAGAAACTACCGGACTTCAAGGTTTGGGTATTACCCGGTATTACGTGCTGCTTTAAATATCTGCCATGCCTGTAGTACCAAGCTGTAAAATGGCATCAGCCCAGTGAGATCCCAAAACTCTGGCTGCACGAGGAACAGTCCAGATCGTCCGGCTTGATTAATCCCTGGCCTCCCTCAGCCACAGGCAGGTAGAAGACTGCTACCCGAACCCAGTGCTTTCCAGACCAGAAAAAGTCCATGATTGCTCTCCGAATTTTCTCCATCAGGCCTCTTGGTGGTGTCAGAGCAGTAAGTCTGTGCCACAGAGTCGAGGCGACCAAATTATTGGAAATCAAAACTCTTCCCCAATATGACAGCTGGGGTAGCAACCATTTCCATCTACCCAGCACACACTTTCTCCTTCACTCCCTCCCAGTTTTTTGTTTGAAAGTAATCAGTGCCTAAAAAAGCTCCTCAAACTGCTAACCACACCTTCCCCCACTCAAGACCTCCAGGCAGACTGGGTACTGCCTGATGCCTCACTTTTGCCCCTGTTCACCCGTGCAGGAGAAGCCTTTCCATCAAGAGAAAGTGTTCTTTGGAGAACCTGAATATCGTCCTGACAAACAGCAAAAACAATACAAACAATACCAAAGTTGATATTATAACATTTGGATTTATCAATGACATATATTATCCATGATTGTCCTGTCAGGCACACAATAGGTTTGGGCGGAGTGAACAATTATTTCTAAGATGTTCTTCAACCTGTTGGAAAACGCTTTGGAGAGTATTTTGTAGTCTGTACAAAGAAGGGCAACCGGCCTCCAGTTCTTGAGCAAGGCCAGTTCTCTTTTCTTGGGCAGCAAGGAAAGCACTGCTCTCTGAAGAGAGGCAGAAAGGGATCCTGTTCCAAAACCCTCCAGCAAGACTTGATGCAGATCAGGCCCAAGGATAGTCCAGAACTGTTTATAAAAGTCAGCGGGGAGACCATCAATACCTGGAGTCTATCCTATTGACATCTGATTGACGGAAACTGTGAGATCCTCCAGAGTAAGCTCAGCATCTAAAGCAGCTTTCTCGTCCAGGCTGAGCTGAGGAAGTCATTCCAGGCGCTCCTCTCGGCACTCGATACTGCATTACTCTGCCCCAAATAGGTTTGCATAGTATTCCATTGTATGGCTCCTCATCTCTACAGGACAGGTGGTGACTCTGCCTCCTGGAAGCTTAAGGCAAGCCATCTGCTTTATTTGTGCCACAGATCTCTCCAGATTGAAGAACAACAACTTGGCCCATCCATTTCCTTCAGCTAAAGGAACGAGACCTCACCAGCGCTTCTTCACTCTGTCCTGCAGGAAGGAGCTCAGAGCCACTTTCTTCTCCTGCAGAAATTGACCTGGGTTTTTATGTATCCCCTCTTATATGCTCTTAATGCTATCTTCAAGTTTTTTAACCTCTGCCTTTATCCTAGCACTTGAATGGAAGGTATAATACTTCCTTGATTTGCGGCATTTATGTTTAAGAAGCAGAGCACAGATGTGTCTACTTCTGCTCTGACAATCAACTATCGCCCCTTCACAACCTCAGTTGTTGGGGATGGTTGCATTTGCATTTTCCTTTAATATGATGGCTACCCCTGCAATGAAATTAATGTCGTGGCTAAGGAAACACCAACCCTTCCACCATAAGCTCCAGTCTGTCTCATCTGTTGGGATTTTATGTGTTTCCTGTAAAAACAACACATCAGCCCTTTTTTGAGTTGAGACTTCAGAGACTAGAGCTCTTTTGTGTCCCACCATTAATATTTAGTGACCCTATTGTGAGGCTCCGCATAGAGAGGTCAGAAAAGAGAGATAGACAGGTGGAAACAAACAGTAAAAGGAAGGAAACCCTGTGTGATGATCTATGATCACGTTACTTTCTGGTATTTCTCACAGTTTTGCCTTTTATTGCTTTTCTCAGAGTTGTTATATGTTTTTTGAGACTGAAGCTTTTCTTTTCATCCAACAGGTCAAAGCCAACCATTCTTTTCAGTATTCCAACGGATTTAATGCATTTGTCAGTGTCACTGAAGTAGTCACTCACTTTAACAGACTTTCTGAATGTTTCATCTAGAAATTGATTAGTCTCCTCTAAAGAATACAGTTCTGAGCTCTTGTTGGAAATTTCTCCAATAGATGCTGTAGCTGACTCAAACTCTGTCCTCTCCATCGAATGACACCTGACTACTGAGCACACCCTGTTCTTCCTCAGTGACTGACTGTGTGTGAGCTTCAGTGCCTGCAGGCTGAGAGGAGCTCATTGTCTCTGCTGCTGATTCTGCTTGTTATTATCTGCCTCTGAACTAGCGACACTAGCTGCCGCACCACAGGCAACACACTCGCCAGCCTGAGACCCCACCGCAGACGTAGCACCAGAGGAGGACCCAGCGTGACCCAATGGCCGCTGGCTGCCTGTACGACACACACGCACATTTTCCAAACCTCTGGAGCTCGTGCTCTAAAGAGTCATTAAAAACAAACGGCGGAACCCCGGACACAGTGATCCGTGTGGAGGGAGCTGACAGTGGTTACACCTGCACTAACAGGTCCCTGATAAACACATTCTATCAGCACTGTGTCTGCTGTGGAGACCTTCAGATTTCTGGGATCGACAATATTCCAGGACCTAAAGTGGTCCTCCAACATCGACGACAACACCAAAAAGGCCCAGCAGAGGATGGACTTCCTGTGCCAGCTCAGGAAGTTCAACCTGCCTCAGAAGCTGCTGATCCAGTTCTACACCGCCATCATCCAGTCTGTTCTCTGCGCATGCATCACTGTCTGGTTTGGATCGGCCACCAAACAGGACAGGGACAGACTACGACGCACAGTCAGGTCTGCAGAAAAAAATCATTGGTTCCAGCCTGCCCCCCATCCAGGACCTGTACATCTCCAGAGTCAGGAAACAGACCCATCACACCGTGGACACAACCAGTTCCACTAAGAAGAAGGTAAAGAAGACGAAGGTGAGGATGAAGGTGAGGATTAAGACAAAGAAAAGGAAGGTGAGGATGACGATCAAGGTGAAGAAGACAAAGGTGAAGATGAAGATGAAAGTGAAGATCAAGGTGAAGGTGAAGGTGAAGATGAAGATGAAGATGAAAGTGAAGATGAAGGTGAAGGTGAAGAAGAAGGTGAAGATGATGAAGATGAAGATGAAAGTGAAGAAGATGAGGATGAAGATGAAAGTGAAGATGAAGAAGACGAAGGTGAGAATGAAGATGAGGTTGAAGTTGAAGGTAAAGAAGATGATGAGGGTGAAGGTGAAGAAGAAGGTGAAGATGAAAGTGAAGATGAAGGTGAGGATGAAGGTAAAGAAGAAGGTGAAGATGAAAGTCAAGATGAGGTTGAAGTTGAAGGTAAAGAAGATGATGAGGGTGAAGGTGAAGAAGAAGGTGAAGATGAAGGTGAAGGTGAAGAAGAAGGTGAAGGTGAGGAAGAAGGTGAAGATGAAGGTAATGAGGACAGTTCTCACTTTGTGACCCCCCCTTTAATGGACTGTTTAGGGATTAAGACTTAGTTTTAAGAATTAGAATTAGAATTAGAATTCAGTTTAGGGTTAGACATTTAGTTGTGATGGGGTAGGGGAATGCATTATGCCAATGAGTGTCCTCACTAAGATAGAAGTACAAACGTGTGTGTGTCGTACTCAGCCGCCTGTAGAAGTCGACTTGCATGAAGCAAAGCCTCGTCTCTCTCCTCATTGGCCAACAGGAGTCGTGACATCAGAGCCTGATCTCTGTCCTTCTGAGCCGACCACACCTCTTCCAAGACAACTGAGGAGAAGAGGAGGAGAAGAGGAGGAGAGGAGAGGGGAGGGGAGAGGGAGGGGGAGGAGGGCAGGAGGGGAGGAGAGGAGGAGAGGAGGAGGAGAAGAGGAGGAGAAGAGAGGAGGAGAAGAGAGGAGAAGAGAGGAGCAGAAGAGAGGAGGGGAGGAGAGGAGAGGAGAGGGAGGGGAGGGAGGAGGGGGAGGAGGAGGCAGGAGGGAGGAGAGGAGGAGGAGAAGAGAGGAGGAGAGAGAGGAGAAGAGAGGAGCAGAAGAGAGGAGGAGGGAGGAGAGGAGAGAGGAGAAGAGGAGAGGAGGGAGGAGGAGAGAGGAGGAGGCAGGAGAGGAGAGAGAGGAGAGGAGGGAGGAGAGCAGGAGAGAGGGAGGAGAAGAGGAGGAGAGAGAGGAGAGGGGGAGAGAAAGAGAGGGAGGAGAGGAGCAGAAGAGAAAGAGGAGAAAGAGGAGAAGAGGAAGAGGAGAGAAGAGGAAGAGGAGGGAGAAGAGAGGAGGAGAGGAGAGGAGGGAGGAGAGAGGAGAGGAGAGGAGAGGAGGAGAAGAGGGAGGGAGGGAGGGAGGGGGAGGAGGCAGGAGGGGAGGAGAGGAGGAGAAGAGAGGAGCAGAAGAGAGGAGGGAGGAGAGGAGAGAGAGGAGGAGAGGAGGAGAAGAGGAGGGGAGGAGGGGGAGGGGGAGGGAGGAGGGCAGGAGGGGAGAGAGGAGAGAGGAGGGAGAGAAGAGGAGGAAGAGAAGAGAGGAGGAGAGGAGAGGAGGAGGGGAGGGAGGGAGGGAGGAGGGAGGGAGGGAGGAGGGAGGGAGAGGAGAGAGAGGGAGGGAGGGGGAGGAGGGCAGGAGAGGAGGGAGGAGGGGGAGAGAGGAGGAGGAGAGAGGAGGAGGAGAGGGAGGGGGAGAAGAGAGGAGGAGAGGAGGAGAGGGAGGAGAGAGGGAGGGGGAGGAGGAGAGGAGGAGGAGAAGAGAGGAGGAGGAGAGAGGAGAGGAGGAGGGGAGGGGAGGGAGGGAGAGGGAGGAGAGGAGAGGAGGAGGAGAAGAGAGGAGGAGAGGAGAGGAGGAGGAGGAGGAGGGAGAGGAGAGGAGGAGAAGAGAGGAGGAGAGAGGAGGAGAGGAGAGGAGAGGAGGAGAGGGGAGGGGGAGGGGGAGGAGGGCAGGAGAGGAGGGGAGGAGGGAGGAGGAAAGGAGAGGAGAGGAGCAGAAGAGAGGAGGGAGGAGAGGAGAGGAGGAGAGGAGAGGGAGGAGAGGAGAAGAGGAGGAGAGGGGAGGGGAGGGGGAGGGGAGGAGAGGCGACTGTATATAAAGACGATCAGTGGTTATATATAAAGACGATCAGTGGTTATATATGAACCTGCAGGTCTCTCCCTCTCCTCCTTTCTCAGCTCCTCCTCAAATCGTCTTCTCTCCAGCTCCTTATCTTTTTGAAGCAGCTCCGCCTGCAACTGAAACTCAAACTAATGAAACAATTGATCTTTATTCTGATAATCAACTGATCAGGTCACCTCTCAGCTCCTGTGTGTGTGTGTGTGTGTGTGTGTGTGTGTGTGTGTGTGTGTGTGTGTGTGTGTGTGTGTGTGTGTGTGTGTGTGTGTGTGTGTGTGTGTGTGTGTGTGTGTGTGTGTGTGTGTGTGTGTGTTACCCTGTGATTGGTCCGTCTGACAGTGTCCAGCTCCTTCAGTAGAAAAGAGATGTTTTTGTCTCGATCAAAACTCTGAACTCGACCGATCACGACATCATGATGAAAACTGAGTAGAAACAGGATATTAAAATTACAAACTATACATTTTCAAATAAAAAAATTCTAACTCAAGTGTCAGGTGTGAAGTGTCAACAAGGAAGTAGGGGGATATGTAGAAAGAAATAAACAATCAAAGGGTTGGGGTTAAATCCAATCAGACAAAGCATTGAAGCATAGAGCATCAGGTGTGACGCATCAAGCCTGAGGACTTTTATTTTCAAGTGTGGGGTCACGAAAAGATGCTGAATTTGCATCAGTACTGTTGGTCATTGAGGCTGTGATTGGTCAGGACTAGTGTGACATCATCACAGAGTATGTTTCATTAGAGTGTGACCTAAGTGTAGTGAGTTCAGGTTTTTTAACCTGAGCTGAGGTGTCACATGATCAGATATGAACGCAGCAGCTTTAATAATTCTCTCATATCACCTTAAAGGTCAGACGGCGTCTTGTTAATAAAGCAGGTAAATACGACGCTGACACTGTCACTGATTCTAATCATCCTAGCTCTCTTCACGCCTCCATTGCTTTTACTCTTGTTCTATTTCAGTCTTGCTCTGACACTTCACTAATCAAATCAAATCTAAATTTAATGACGCCCAGAAAAACCCCAACGAGACAAAAGAACCAGAAACATAAATTACACAATGAGAGGCGGTTTAATAAAAGTAATAAAGTTTAATGAATGTGACGAAGAGAAGATGATGGAAAATCTATAACAACATTATCATTGAATGTGTAATTATCTACAGCTGAGACGCATCAGGAGACTGTTTATCAGTATAATGTCCAGATGAAAAAGATGTTTACATCCCTGACGTTAACGACAGAGAACAGTGGTAGTACAGTAGAAGTTGTACAGTAGAAGTAGTACAGTAGTAGTTGTACAGTAGAAGTAGTACAGTAGAAGTAGTACAGTAGAAGTATTACAGTAGTAGTACACTCGACTCTGTATCCGTGTCACAGAATGTTTTACATCTAAAACAGAATAAAACTGATCATTGATTCAAAGGTTCCAAACTAAACCCATTAGGGCCCAAGACAAGAGGCGAGTAATTTCTAATTCTGATTTTAATTTCAAGGCTCATAACAAAACAGCTTTTTATCATTTGAGGAACATTTCCAAAGTGAGGCCATTTCTCTCTGAGCAACACTGAGAGACTAATGGTAATAATAGACAATTGCAATCATTTAACCTCCTTCAGAAGCACTTTCATAACCTGAAGCTTGTCCTAAACAAAATGGATGCTGTTTTCAATTGCAAAAAACATTGACTACAATATCTGTGAATGTCAATAACACTGAGTACAATAGTATAAATATCTTGGCATCTGCATTGACGAGAATCTGACCTTCAAAGTCCAATTTGATATGCTGTTGTCAAAGCTGAGAATGAAACGGGGATTTCTTTTTAGGAACAAATCTTGTTTTCCTTCCTTCACAAGAAGAAGAATTATTTTTTTCAGATTTCCTCTTTTTTCTGGACTATGGTGAAGTTGTTTATGGACGGGCATCAAGCTCCACCCTCAAACCTCTAGATGCAGTTCATCGCTCTTCTGGAGATAGTTATGGGACACATTGATGAGGGATAAGCATATATATATTTTTATGTTGGTTGTCACAACCATATGTTGCCAAAATTCAAGCGAGGAATCAGCTTTTTCTTACTGTATTACACAGGGTTAGGGTTAGACTTCATTAATACCATTGAGACAGTACGAGAATTCATTCACAATACTATTGCTGCTTTTAACTACTGGCATTATTTTCATTTTATTTTATTATTTAGTATATTACACTTTTATTTTTTAACATCATACTTTTAATTTATTTTTAACTTATTTTAATTGGTATAACCATGTATTGTTTCATTGCTGTATTTTTGTAATGCAGTACCTCGGGTTCCACCTCAATGTGTCTCTAAAGGTTCGTGTCTCACCTGTCGTCAGTCTCCACGTGTCTTCTCAGAACAGGACTTCCAGGACCTCTCTGCACTCCATCGTGGGCATCTCTGCAGCTCTCTACACGAGGTGAAGGGCCTCTGCTGGGGGACATGTCCCTCTCCATCTCCCCTGAACCTCCTGAAGGCCGGGCAGAGACAGAGACAGAGGGAGGGAGGGAGGGAGAGAGAGAGAGAGAGAGAGAGAGAGAGAGGGAGAGAGGGAGAGAGAGAGAGAGAGAGAGAGAGAGAGAGAGGGAGGGAGACAGACAGAGGGAGAGGGAGAGAGAGAGAGAGAGAGAGGGAAAGAGAGACGGACAGAGACAGAGACAGAGGGAGAGAGAGACAGACAGAGACAGCGAGAGAGAGAGAGAGAGAGAGAGAGAGAGACAGAGAGAGAGAGAGAGAGAGGAGAGAGAGACGGAGAGAGAGAGAGAGAGAGAGAGAGAGAGAGAGAGAGAGAGAGACGGAGAGAGACAGAGAGAGAGAGACAGAGAGGGAGAGAGAGAGAGAGAGACAGAGACAGGGAGAGAGACGGACAGAGACAGAGAGAGAGAGAGACGGACAGAGACAGAGACAGACAGAGGGAGAGGGAGAGGGAGAGGGAGAGAGAGAGGGAAAGAGAGACGGACAGAGACAGAGAGAGACAGAGAGAGAGAGACGGACAGAGACAGAGAGTGACAGAGAGAGAGAGAGGCAGAGAGGGAGGGAGAGAGAGAGAGAGAGACAAAGAGTGACAGAGAGTGAGAGATGGACTGATCAATCAGTGAGGCTGCTAAGACAACACTTTATCTACTTTATCTTTTTCAGATAAATATGATGATGGTCAGACTCACCCGGAGGACACTGGTCCTGGTCCTGGTTCAGGTCCTGGTCCTGGTTCAGGTCCTTGTCTTGGTTGTGTCTGTTAAACACATGAGAAACAAACTAAGGAAAAGATGGAGAGAGAACAAGGACGGAGGTTCATCATGAGAACGTTAGAACCGGAAGTGATGTAACATGAGTCACATCAACATGTTTGATTCAGGTGTGACATGCACAGGTAGAGGAGACGTTCCTACCTGTCAGACAGGTGGAGGTGGCGTCTGGCAGGTGAAGGAAGACGATGTCTCAGCTCCACGTTCACTCTGGGATTAACTGAAAGATAAACATTCAACTGTCTGTCTCTCACCTGGAACAGGACTGAACCAGTTTCACCTGCTGATGGTTCCATGATAAAAGCAGGTTTTGATTTCTAAAGTTATAAAAATCCGTCCTGAACGTGAACCAGGATCTGCAGGAAACAGCTACTGCTGTATTATCCAGGTCCAGGCTCTGGTCCTAGTTCTGCTGTTGTACAGTAATTGAATAATTTCCTATTTGAGCCTTTTCACTTTGAAACTTTTCCCATTTCCTGTCGTCCTCTGCCTCCCCCGTCCTCCCCCGTCCTCCCCCTTCCTCCCCTATCTCAGATCTTCTTGTGGACTCAGAGCTAATTGTGCGCGGCAGCTCTTCTTATTATTCATGTACAATTACAGATGTGATAATGTGTTTAAATCCTTCTAAATGACCGTTCATGCCTCGCACTCTCTTTGAAGTCTTGACAAAGATGAAAAATCTGCAGAAAAAAGAGAAAATTCAAAGGCCAATCAGAGGTCCAACTATGGGAGGGGGAGGCGGGGGAAGAGTGTCCCTCCCCCCCCCTTGTTCTTCATGTACTTTAAACTAAAGTCCATTAATTTTTTAAGCTGTATTTAATACATTTTGTGCAGAAACTTTGGTGCAGTGAGTGTGGGGGGGGGTTTCCAGCTGACTGCATGAATATTAATGACGGTGTTACGATGATTAAAGAGGCTTCAGCTCAAATCCAACACAATCCGCCTGTGATCCGGCCGCCGACACCACGCCGCCGCCAAGCCGCACATGAATTTAGATACCGACATTAAGCCAGGGAGAGACAACTTTTACAGGACACACACTCGCCGACACACTCACACAACAACACAGACACACATGTGTATGTGTGAGAGATATTAATACACAGGAACGTACAGTAAATACTGATGTACAACAAACATCTACACAAAAAGAGTCAATCTGAGCTTTTATCAAACAAACTTCATTAACATACAGTTTAATCTCAATGAAACTGTTTATTTCACTCAATCGCTTCAGTCTGATTCGTCTCTGGTTTGACTCAGTTAGACTCTGGTCTGACTCTGGTTTGAGGCTAGCTTGATTCTAGTTTGAGACTGGTTTGACTCAGTTAGACTCTGGTTTGACTCTTCTTAAACTCTGTTTTGACTCCAGTTTGACTCCGGTCAGCAGTCAGGGAACCTGGCTATGACATGGAGGTCTGTGTGACCCTCCAAGGATCTGCCTCCTCAGACCATCACTGATCCACCACCAAGCCGGTCGCGCTGGATGATGCAGCCTAACGTTCACCACAATCAGCTGCCACCACCACTAGGATCCACGATCCGCCATCATGATCTCTAATTTGGGTTAAGTATTATCGTGGTATTGTTAAATGTTTAAAAATAACTACGAACCCCCAAACTATAGTAATTTCACCATTATTTCGACATAATATATATTACCGATAAAAAAACGATGATAGTATTTACATTATTTATCGAAGGTCGACAACTTGTTACATTAAGTCGGGACAAATTTGAGCATTTGTTAAACACACGATGTGGCACCAGTGGATGTTAGCATTTGTTAGCTATGACCAGAGATACTAAGAATTATGTTACAGCTTCACCTGCTGCTCCTTCCTCCATGTTTTTATAAAACACAACAAATGCTGCGCCTGCATCTTGGAGACTTGCTGACTATGATTGATGCTGGACAGTTTCAAGCAAATCATCACAGTGTTTCCTCTAGGACTTTCTCTAGAAGCGGGGGTGGTGAAACACTCAGATTTTGCCTTTACAGTATCCGGGTGACCCCCCCTGGCAGCACCACTACATCGAGGCTGCTCTTTTCTAATCACTCACATATAGAACTGATCTTTATAAAAACCTGTACAATTTATGTTCCTGGAAGAAACATCTGCAAGAAGAAATTCTCTACAGTCTGCAGGAGAGAGAGAGAGAGAGAGAGAGAGTGTGAGTGTGAGTGTGTTCGTCTCTGTCGTAAAATGACAATCACATGTATTTAGTTATTAACCAATGATGTCTGATGATGATTCCAGATCGTTCCAGTCACTTTCACCCTGATGTTCTGGCTGTGTGCGTCAATGTGTTAAATTACGTGTCTCATAGACTCTCGAGCGAATCAAACACAAAGTGAACTTCACAAATGCACATAACAAACCCAAATTGCTGGTTTGACTCTGGTCACTACACTTGCTTATGTAGTTACAAACATTTAAACATATATATATTTATAAAACTTTACAGTTTATATGTATTTAATGAAATTACTTTATACTAATAAATATGTTTATACGTTTTATATCTTTGTTATACATATATACAAATACACAACACACTCACTCACACAGATTCCTACACAGAGACATGAATAGCAGCTACTTCAGTCTGTTCAAACAACCCTGCAGCCCACCCTCATATAACAATACTGTGTGTGTGTGTGTGTGTGTGTGTGGACCACCCACTCTGCAGATTAAACACAGTTCACACGAATGCCTCCTCTCTCTCCGTATTCACTCACATCCTCGCTCTGCCTTTATCTCCTTCTGTCTTTATGTCTTATTTTAATCTGCTGACCAGTGTGTGTGTGTGTGTGTGTGTGTGTGTTTATTGATTGGAGGAAACAGGGTTTGAAGATTTGATTAAAATAGAAAACTTGTCACTGTGTACATTTACACACGTATGTTGTTTCTGTGCAGTAACACTGTCCTAACATCTTGTGGAGGAGGAAAACACCACAGAAGAAGAGAGGGCGGAATCTGGCTCTGCTCCGACAAACTGAAAACTGTTTCCTCCGTCATATGGTGAATGTGATCTGGGCGAGGGACAGCGACAGACGAGGGATTATCACTGAGGCCAGGGAATAAATTCAGTTTCCTCTTCTTGTCTCAGTTACTGAACAGGAACAATAAGTATCATTACAAAGATCAGTACGATCAATACTTAAACAACCAATCACAATGATATCAATAACAATATCATTGATACTGGATCAAAATCTAATTTAAGTTAATATGACCTGAAAGAGTTAAAGTTAAATCAGCCTGAAGCACGGTTCACACCTCCCCTTTCAATACCACCTCAGATTATTATGAGACATTGACCCAGTCACAGATTTGCAAGCTTCGTTCAGCCCTGTTAAACTAAAGGAACTGTTCACGCCTGTGGTCTGTTCAGCTGTAAGTGGTTTTCATTTGACGCTTCACTGGCTGAACTGAATCACAGACACAAACAGGGACTCTGCTGTTTGTAAAAAGTGCAACAATGTATTAGCCTTAGTTTAGCACAGTGAATAATCTCCTTTCCTAACCACTATTCCTTGACCCCGATGGAATATGTCACAAGGTCAAGGTAAGATGTAGAGGAGTTAGGAAAGTTAATAGGAAAAGAGTTGGGAAAGGAGATCCACAGTGCAGAGAAAATCCGACTCCACTTACACTCTGTGTTTTTATAATAACAACTTTATTTATAACAGAAGATCCACATAAAATGTGCGGTACTCTGTGCTGTAGGATGTGCGCTGATATGTTAATAAATGTTAATAATATGATAATGTGAGGGATATACGTGGAAGAAACCATATAACTATGAGTGGTGAAAAAATCGATTGTGTCCATGACTTTTATATTTGTATTTAGTTGTGATGATGATGTTGTGAACTATAAGTTCATTATGTTTGTTGTTGACTGGACAGATGTGACAGAGAAGAAATCAGACGATGGTCTGATGTTTCTTCTGCCAAAGGAGATAAGTCAGGAAGCATTTCCTCATCGTTGAGAGAATTTGAACAGCTGTTATTATGGAGGTCGCTGAAATACTTCAGGTTATTTCACTCAGTTAAGAAGGCTCCTAAGAAAAATTGACTAATCGTAGTAGAAGCTGCTGCAATATGATTTATGTGATGTGTTAAAAATAGAAATACAATATTTAATTTGACTTTAACTGAACATTTGGACACAGTCAGTACGTTGGCATGGAAACCATGTGGATCATAAGTAACTTCTCTTCACGCTGCTGTTGATGCGTTCATCTGTATGAGGGACCACAGCTCCCCCTGTTGGACAAACTGACCTGTTACACCTCACTGATGAAACATAATCACATGGTGTTTCTGAGTAACCCTAACATTACATAACATTTCATTTAGCTGATGTTTTTATCCAAAGCGGCTTAAAATAAGTGCATCAACCATGAGGGAACAAACCCAGAACAACAAGAATCAATCAGTGCATTAGCTTCAAAAAGCCAAACTACAAAGTGCCCTCATAACCCTCATGTATTTATCATTTAAGACTCCGACAGGTCATTATGCAAATAATATCAGTGATATTCTATCAAAATAATATTCAAAATTCAACATTTTAACATTAATATGAAAATATACGTGATTAATAATATTCTATAATAATAGGCTGTAAAGCACCTGATGGTTTGAGTTACTGCTCCTCTGTGATCCTGAGGCAGGACCGAAGGGGACGGGGCTGCACTTTTATCTCAGGAAGCTTCAAACGGAGTGAGATGACGTATTTCATATCTAAAAATATATAATAAGAGCTGTTTGAATTCCCTAAATGATGAGGAAAGGAACTTCGGTGCTTCCTTATCTCCTTTAGCAGAGTGAACACGGAACCATCCTTTATGAGAGAAAAGGACTAAATGTCCCACAATTCATTGTGGCAGCAACATTTAAAGTGATGTAACCTCCTGGTTTCACCTGGACACACCCACGCAAATATAAAAACAAAGATCAGCAAGTATCATCCTCATCACAATTAAATACAAATATAATTATCGTCATCACAACTAAATAAAGTTGTGTGTCTTGAGTCTGTGGACAAAGTTGAACATGTCTTCTTTTAGGTCCTCATATAAACTACAGCTGTTGTGGACAACTGGGTCAAACCTCAGGTCAAAATCAACAAAGATCATTTTTATAGTGAGATTATTTTATATTTCTTCAGACTGAGACACAGGAGCTGATCTCTGTCATTCATAGAATCACTTGCCGTTTGGCAATTACTCTTCAAAGTAAAAGCACAACATTTGTTTTGTTGCTGACACATTGCAAACAGACAAGTTTACAATGGGGACTGAACTAGTCAGAACTAAATACAAATATAAAAGTAATTTAAGTCCTTGATTGTGGAAAGCACAAAAAATAATTCCTCTTCTTATAGTTCTCATGTTGTTATATGATTTCAACTCAATTTGTTTGTTTTTTATTTTCTCTGAGTGTAATGTGTCCTCTGTAGAAACTGGTAACATCTCTTCTCTGGTCATTTTGTTTTAAACAGGAAACTTTATTTAGCCCTAACCCTAGCCCTTCTGTTATAGTTAAATTAAGTTAGTCATGTTTTCCTCTCAAAGCTTCTCCTTCACATCTTTAATCCACCTCAAGATGTTTTAAATCAGGGTCAAGGAATATTGGTTGGGAAAGGGATTTGACTTTTTGACCAGGGCCCAGGTCTCTGTAGTTTGGACGAGGATCTGAAGCTGCAGAATCATTGACGACTTTGAATCACTTCCTAGAACATATCCTTTAAATGCAAGAACACCATTTTATCACCTACATCCATCCATCACAGACACATCTTATCCTTTGAGGGTCACAGGAAGCTGGAGCCAATCCCAAACTGAACGAGAGGCAGGGGTGACGACATTCATTGTCTTTTTTAATATTTTATTGTCCAGATCAACTGATTACCCCAGTCCTCCATGACCCCCACTGGCTCCTGGTAAAATACAGGATACATTTCTCTACCTACAAGACCCTCAACAACCCTGGCTCCACCCTACCTCTCTGACTCCTCCTCAGATCGGCTGATGCCAACCTCCTTCAGGTCCCTAGAACCATGCGCCGAACCTGGGGTGACAGGCCGTTTTCAGTCGCCACCCCCTCTCTGTGAACTCATTACCCCCCCACAGGTGGCATTACCACTGCTATCGTTCAAAAAGGTCAGTTTTTTTTTTCCATAGTATACCTCTTTTTTTTTTCTCAAAGAGTATATTGATTGTTTCCTTATTTTATCCCTCACTATGTAAAGTTTCTTTGAGAACTTTGAAAAAGGCTATATAAATGCAATGAATTAGGTTATAAGATTAGTATTTTATTTTGTATCATTTCATTCTCTGCTCTTTATTTGTCTCAGTCCTAAAATGTCTGAATCCTTTTGTAACCATGTGAAGTATTTGTAGCTTTTACCTTTGTACATGTCCACCAGAGAGTCCCTGAGCTCCTTGCTGGGCGTCCATGTCTCTTCTGATTGAGTTTCTCTGGAAACACAAAGACACATGAGACCCAACAGATCTGTTAATTAAAAGACAAAGAACAACTGGAGAATTATTCTTCATCATCATCATCATCATTCTTAAATTAGTTCAGTCAGGGTTAGTTAAATTAGTTTACAGCTTCATTAATCTGTTCACAGATTACAAACATCACCATAAAATCTCTAAGAAACTCTACCCGCTTCAGATTCTTGATATTTCGCTTCGCCTCACAAACGTTTCATCACTTTATTTAAAAACATGACGTCAGAAACGTTGTAATGTTTAATTGTCCTGGTTCCGCTCGTATTTCTTACTTGTTCAGCTCCTGCTGCAGATTGTTGATCTTCTTCTTTGCTCTCTGCAGAGCAAACTTTACCTCTACCGTTCTGCTGCCGGACGCCATCAACGCACCTCCACCAGAGTGAAAACACACCCGACCATCTCCATGACTACCTCCCTACCTTCCATACCTCACTGCGCTTGCAGGTTAGATCGGTGGACGAAGTATATGATTGGTTCAACAGTTAGAGACTTTGAACCTTTAGCAGGTAAATCTTTGATGAGCTTGGTGACTCAGGTGACTCAGGTGTCGTTTTCAGGGTTAATATTAAAACACAAAGACTGATGTTCTATTATTGTTTCTGTGTGACATCATATGAGTACATTAACAAACAGTTAACACAAACAGATGTTTGAAACACGATTATCACCTGTCGTCTTTATATACAGTTGCTGATCATCTTCATTAAAGGTTAGGTTTAACCCTGACCCTAAAGAAGAAGAAGAAGTAGATACACTAGATGGCGGTATTGAACCTTTACGTTGTTGGCCACCTGCCAATAAACCGAACAAAGAAGACAACGTTTTTTAAACTATAGTTTTATTTTCTGCAGCCGACATCACATTGAGGACATTGACAACATTTCTTGAACAAAGACGTTGATTCATTAATTGTTTGTTTTGTTATATTTACATTCTGAACAATAATTATAAGATCATGTCTGTTGTGTCTCAGCATCCCGCAGCAGTCTGTCCAGCAGAGGAACGTCCACTCGATGTTTCATCACAAACTGTCCGTTCAGGTGGAAGACTGGTATGTCCCACCTGTACCTGTCCAACCACACCCTGTTCTCTGGAAGACTGATGTCCACCTGCTGCAGGATAAACTGCGGGACAGACAGAGACATCACATGTAGCATGTTAAACATGAAGAAACTCCTCATGGCCATGTCAGCAGGACATAAACACAAACTCTGATGTTGTTACATCGTCCAACTGTTGTTACAACTTTACGAGGATCAGAGTCTGTAAGCAGCAGACTGTTTCATCCCATCATAGTCGTCATGACAACAAAGACCATCAACAACAGTAACACTGACGAGAACAACAATCGACAAACTGAACAATATGTCCCAGATTTATCAATGTTTCAGTCACAGACATGTTTCTTATGGACATTTCTGAAGTGTAGGACAAACATGTTGTGGTACAACCTGTTAGTCAGACATGTTGTTGGACTTGTTTGACTCACTCTGTGTTTGAAAGGTTCCAGCTCTTCTTTCGCTTCATCACAGAGAGAACATGGATCCTAAAGACATAGACAACTGTTGATACATTGATATCAATATATGATACACTATGTGATATAAAATTGATTATATACAGGACCTACATCAGTGATATATAATCGATACAGTAGCTACATCAGTGATATATAATCGATACAGTAGCTACATCAGTGATATATAATCGATACAGGACCTACATCAATGATATATAATCGATACAGGACCTACATCAGTGATATATAATCGATACAGTAGCTACATCAGTGATATATAATCGATACAGTAGCTACATCAGTGATATATAATCGATACAGTAGCTACATCAGTGATATATAATCGATACAGGACCTACATCAGTGATATATAATCGATACAGTAGCTACATCAGTGATATATAATCGATACAGGACCTACATCAGTGATATATAATCGATACAGTAGCTACATCAATGATATATAATCGATACAGGACCTACATGATATATATAATCGATACAGTAGCTACATCAGTGATATATAATCGATACAGGACCTACATCAGTGATATATAATCGATACAGTAGCTACATCAGTGATATATAATCGATACAGTAGCTACATCAGTGATATATAATCGATACAGGACCTACATCAGTGATATATAATCGATACAGTAGCTACATCAGTGATATATAATCGATGATATAACATGTTACCTTGGTAAAAAGAGTGAAAACAGGTAAGGTGTTGGTAGAAAACAGTCGCTGCACAGATGCAGATTCACACAGAAGAAAAGTCTTCAGGGAAAACATTTAATCTGAGAAGAGAAAGAAAAAGAAAGTGTTACTGACCTCAGCAGAGATTATCCTCAGACAGCAGCTGACCAATCACAGAGGGCTGAGGAGAACTGTCAGAGAAGTTCCACTTTCTTTCAATCCAGCACAAAATAAGAAAAGTTTGTGATATGGACGTGAATGTACGACTGTGTGAAATAATCCAAACCCGTTTTAAATAACGTTTTTCAAAGCTGACGTGATGATCACAGCAGAGTTGTGAACAGACCTTGTTTTCTTTACTTTAATAATTCACCCTTATATCTCCTTTTTGTTCTGAGCATGTCTCCAACACGACTCCGTGAAGATCTGCTGCGTCTATACACAATGTTCATGTATAACATGTCATATAATTAACCCAGGTCATAATTAACCCGGGTTAGTGAGGTTGATGATCCTGGTTACATGTGAGGAGTCTTATTAAAACCTCAAACTTCCCTGAGATCAACAGTAGTTAGCCTGTTAGCCTGCTAGCCTGCTAGCTAGTTCGCCTGCCGCAGCTCGACCGTATCTACCGGCGCCGGTTCTTACAACGTTAAACTCACCGCGTGTCGCTGAAACGTCTCGGTTCGTCCAACAGGGAAAATCCGGTTCCGGTGGTTTAATGAGAAACTGTCGCAGATCAACCGGTGACTTGTTACAGCTTCAGCGGTCCTCTTCTTCTTCTTCTTGTTTAAAAGCGAGTGGCAGCTAGCATTAAGGTGCATTACCGCCACCTACTGTGCTGGAGTGTGGTAAAAGTGTCTAACCCTAACAAATAATAAGATAAGGTAAAATATCAAATCAGAGGCATTTTCGTTTTCACGTTATTTTATTGTCACACGTTAACAAACATTCAAACTGTGCAAATGAATCAATGAATTCTGTCCAAGCTGAGAAACTCACAGAGACCACAGAGGAGCTGCAGCAGCTGAGCGCCCCCTAGTGGCTTCTAGTGGACTCACATCTGAATATTCCGCTCCTCTAAATAATTTAGAACAGTTTTAGATCAGAGTTCAAGGGTCAAAATGTTTCCACCTGCAGGTGAAGTCATGACTGAACGCACCTGTTCTGGTTTCTACTGTTTCTATTCGTTTTATTGTTTCTACTGACAACAGGAGGAAAACTGAAGATTCATCAACACCCACTTCACAAGACGTCAATAATCAATAATCAATCCTCCTCTGATCAAATGGACTCTTCAGTAGATTCACTGGACTTTACTGGTTTTACAGAATAAATTAGATTTCACTGGTCTCTACTGGTCTGATCTGGGATTCAGTGCTCCTCTGTGACAGTGGTGAATTTCCCAGCATGCCTTGTTAAACAGGTAATAAACAGAAAGTAAAGCTTGATGCATAGCATCAATAATGAGCTGCAACAATGTCCTGGCTGCAGCGGCCATGTTTGCTCTGAGTGATGTCACCGCTGCGACGTCATGGCAACACTGATCCATTCAAACACCGGATCAGCCAATCCCTCTGGTCTGTGTATAGTTGACTCTAATTGGCTGCTTCCTGTATTCCTGACTTCTTCTGTTCTGTCTGCGTCACTGATCCTTCCCATCATCCTTTGTTCTTTGGACATGATCTGGTGAGTTAATCTCAGACCAACGCGGTCAGAAGGGTCGCAACATCAAGGGTCAGGTAGGTCAGAGGTATCCACGGTAACCTATAAATCAATCAATACATAAATTGATCAGTCTGTTAATCAATCAAGAACGAATAGTAGGAGGCATCTCCCCACCTTGATGAAGATGGTATCGTCTTTAATGTAGCTGCCTGTCTCCAGGACACTCTGAGACACAAACAGAGGACACCCGGAGGCGATGTTCATCTCTGCAGCAGGGCGTCGGAAGCTGCTGCTGTTTGGATCCGGTTTGAAGGCGTCGCCCAGGTGTTTCCTGGACGGACCCTGGTCCATCAGCATCAGAGTCACCTGACAGGACGACAGACGACAAGACAGTTGAATGTACAGCGCTGTCACCATAAATCAGTCAGACACAAGAAAGGAAGTGATATGTACTTTCTGTTTGAAGGGCCAGGGCAGCAGGGCGTCGTACTCGCCCCTCATTACCACAAAGAACAGCGAAAGGTGTGTCCCTTTGCCCATGCCGTCTCCATTCAGGTAGACTCGGGCACACATCTTATATCCAAAGTATCCTGTATAAAATGGCTGTGAATACAGCGACAGTGTCTTTGCCGCCACAGCTTCCTGTTTCCGTCTCTTGTAGTCGCGAATCTTCCAGATCAGAGTCCCGTTGTAGCTCGCCGTCTCCAACACCTGGAAACGCAGGTCCATGTCAGCCAATCGGATCTCGTGGACACTTAGCATGTCGTCGTGTCGATTAAGCTGAGTCTCCAGGGGTGCTGCAGAGAGGTGGATATTGATTATTGGGTTATTGATCAACAGTGTGTGTCCCCAGTACCCTTTACGTGTTCTGACCCAGAGTGTGTGTAGAGGGTCCGGTTCCGCTGCGTCCTTGTTCCAGAGCAGTCAGCCTCACCCGAACGCTCTCCAGAGTTCCTCTCAGGTTCTCGACCTCGTCTCTGAGGAGACGCAGAGAACGAAGCTCCAGCTCCACCTCTAGCAGCTTCTCTGAGTGAGAACTCATGAGTTTCTGTGGTAAGAGAAACCAATTAAGAACCAAACATTTACCATATCTACAAAATCACTTCATCATATCAACCATTTGATTGTGACCTTTGACCTCCAGTCCAAAGAACACATGGAACATCAGTACCTGCATGGTGGAGAACTTCTGCTCCATTTGTCGGTTCTTGTCTCTCAGCTCGTCGTTCTGGTTCTCCAGGTCTGACAGACGACTGCTGAGAGCCGGAAGAACCTTATAGCGCTCCAACAGCTCACCTTTGACCTCCTCCACCTGCAGACATACACAAACATCAGCCACAGAACGCACATTCTGTGACCTGCAACTGGTTGCTATGGTTACCTTGTTCTCTAATGAGGAGTTCCTATTGGCCATCATCCTCAGGTGCTCAGCTGCACAGGTCGACTCATGTTGCCTCATTTCCTGGTTCAACCCCTGTAGCATAAACAAACATAGTGTTATATACATTGTTATTAAAGTACTTTATTATAACTATACTTTATCACTCATATCATTACTTATTAATATATTCTGAATATTGTTTATTGATAATTTATTGTCTAACAATTTGAGAACATGTGACGATTAGTTACCTTGAAGGTGCAGCCGTAACGGTGAAACTGGCAAATCACTTGAGCTTTAGGACAGTCATGTTGGTGACTGGACAGCTGAAACATCAGGTCAACATCAATCAATCAATCAATCAATCAATCAATCAATCAATCAATCAATCAATCCTGCTTGTGATAGGTTAAACAGATGAAACCACTAAACTAAACTGAGGTGGAGAATGACGCGGGTCAGTACCTCACTCCGGGGCAGGGAGGAAGAGGAGCAGTGGTTTGGACAGGACACTGGGAATGCTGGACACACCGTCTCTTTGTGTTTCTGAAAACAGACAAATTTAATCTGAAACCATTTCCTGCTCGCAAAGAACACTTCAGGTTCTTGAACAGTGACAACCTCCAGACATCAGCAGGCAGTTCAATCTGGACTGAGGCTTCTGTTCCTAGTTGCAACTAGTCTCAAAACTAGTCCCTAGGAACAATGGTGCAGATCTCTTGGAAGTGAAGTCACAGGCTACCTGCAGGTCAGTCAGAGGCATCTTGGTGATGCAGAACTCGCAGGTGGTCTCTCTGTGTTTACATTTCCAGCTCAGGTGGTCGGGAATCTCTTTCCTCATCATTCGCTCTTTGCATTTACCCAATGGACAGGGAACCTCAAAGAATGGACACACATTTAGGTGGTCCTACAGAGACAGACAGACAGGTGAGAAACACACAGAGATATGTTGTAACTTTTATATAAATCCTGGTCGTTGGAACAGAATCAGGATATTTGACCTGAACTTTATGAGGTATCCACACACAGACCATATATTGGACCTATAGCCAGTTTCAGTACAAACGGTTCTCTGTTACCACATGAACATGTTCTCACAGGTATCTGGTGCAGACTCATCAGTTCCTGACAGCCATTGGCTTCACTGCGACAGTAAACCTTCAGAGCCATGATTTCCCGCTGGCAGCAAACGTCTCTGAAGATCTTCAACACAAACCACAGGATGTTCAACAACTGATCCATAATCAATTAATAATTAATGTCAATATGGTGTGTGTCGTGATGTCACATCCAGCCCACCTTGTCTTTAAACAGCTGCTCCATGTCAGCTGGACACACCGGGTTTGACTGACTGCCGGAGGACAGAGGACATAAAGTTATTGAGTCAGCAGGAGACAAACACCTGACACCTGCTGGTCAGAGGAGGAACCGCTATATCAAATGGTAAATGATCTGTATTTAATTAGATTTTTTCTAGTCTAGATGACCTCTCAAAAATCTTTACAGACTCACCAGTCACCATTCACACAAACATTCATACAGTTGGTCTATATGCAGCACACTCTCTCCACACACCGTCATAGTCATCAGGGGCAGTTTGGGTTCAGGATCTTTCGCAAGGACACTTACGCATGCAGAAAGGAGACAGGGATTGAACCGCAGACTTTCTGACGACCCGCTGAAATTCCTCCACAGCCACCCCAAATCACATCACATCCACAGAAACGTAGAAGTGCATAAAGGGCCCATATTTTACACCTTTCCGGGATTTAATTTTAGGTATTGGTACCCCTAAGATGATACATCAGTGGTTTAAAGTAAAAAAAAAACAGGGGGGGTGGGTTTGGAGGCTGGACTGGTACCGGCTGGGTGGGGCTGAGAGAAGAGTGCGATTCCATGATGACATCATACGGAGAGAAAGTACAAAACGCGACGTTTCAATAACATATTTCTTAGAGTGAAAAAGTCCGCGGAGTGACTGTTTTCATACTTTGAGGCCACCTACTGACCCCCTTCAAGTAATAACGGATAGTAAAAGCCCAGAAAATGTATTTTACACAATATGGGCCCTTTAACAAAACAGGAATAAGAGCTGGAAATCATCGAACACCATTTGCATCCTTAGAATAGAGCTACAGCTTTCAGAAGATTTTTATCTCTGTCAAGGAGGTTATTTTTGTATAGTCTGTCAGTCCGTTAGTTTGCAGGATTACGCAAAAAACTACCAGGCAGATTATTTGGTGGAAGGATGTGGCGTGAGTCAGAGAAGATTAAATGTTGGGGTGGTAGGTTTGACCAGGGTTCCCTCACAACCCTATAGACCAGCACCGGAGTGTGAAGCGGAGGTGTGATAAGATCTGTCCGACTCACCTGAAGATGTGGTTGATGCAGCTCTGACAGAAGCGGTGTCCACACTCGGTCTGGCGAGGCTGACATAGGACCAGCCTGCACACCTCGCAGCAGTATTTGGCTTCTGGAGTTTCTACAAAGTGATCTCTGAATCCTTCATGAAGAGGCAAGAAACCTGCAGCGACACCTGAGCACAGAGACACACCTGAGTTCACTCACCTGCTGCTTTACTGTCCACTGTAGATCTATTAAACATGTACTCAGAAAATCTCTTCTACCGTGAGAAGCAGCAGGGTCGCTGGGGGGCCAGGGATTGGCTGGGCGGTGAGAGGGTGGGGTGATGGGAGAGACCACAGCGAGGGAGGCAGCCACAGAGGGCGCCACCTGCTGGAGGGGAATCTGCACCTCCCTCCCGTCAGCACTCCTCCCTGCTGACATGACCTGGGGGACGAGGGGGGGGTTAGGTTTAAAATTAAAGCCCAGAAGGACGTCAACCTGCAGGTCAACTCATCGCTTTTCTCATACATGACTGTTGTTTATTAGAGCCTGAGCACCGAAGGTGTGAGAGATCAATTGATTTTGTAGAGGATATTGATATTATTATTATTATTATTATCAATTAAATCCAACAGAAAGTTCGACATTTGTATCTATCCTAGTTATTCCCATTTGGAGGTGTCCTACTTTCAAACTCCTTGTGAGGAATTATTCAGATTGACTTCATATTTGTTCAGAATAATCTTAAGGCGTTCTTGATTTTGTCAATGACACCTCGCGTGATCGCAACATGTTTTAATCGCCATGAAAAAGTAAGTTGTTGTAATTCTCATATCGTCAAATCTTCCCTAAATTTTACATTATGATAAGAGTCCTGGCCCCAAAACCTACATGCCAATAACTTTTCCTCGATAGAAATATAAGACGTCGGGTTATGACAGAACTCATTCCATTGTTTTTTTGACAGACTAACCCTAACCCTACTGAGAATAGCGCCGCGCCAAAACCAATCATGTGGCTGGAATAGAGTTACAGCCACGTCAGGTTAGGTTGATGCACATAGAGCGTAGTAGCAGCACACGTGCTAATGTTTGAGCGACTGCAGCTGTGCACACCAGTAAGTCAGGAGTGGGAGATAAAAGAGAAAATGAGACAGAAAATGTTGAGGAAAACTGGAGCGACAGAGTTACTGAAGAAGACAATGGACACTGGCTCAAAAGAAGAGGACATTGTTGAAAAGGGTCCAAGGAATTCAGTAGTGCGGTTATATTTTGGATATTTAAAGTCTGACAAGAAGCGGAGTATCGTGCACTTCAAATTGTGACAAAAGCATGTTCCCAAATATTTTTACCATCTGAAGCAGAAAGGACAGAAATATTGGTTTGGTTGGTCATATCGAACCCCAAAAAACTCTTCTCCATCTCTTCCAACCTCCTTGACCCCCTGCCCCCCCTTCTACCAAGCCACTTTGTCAACTACTTCACAAAAAAGATAGATGACCTACGCTCCTCATTCTCTAATCCTCCTTCTGTAACATTTCCATCAACTTCATCTTCATCCCCTTCACTTTCCTCTTTCACCCCCCCGTCTCCCAATCAAGTTCTTACCTTAGTAACCTCCGCCCCCCCGACCACCTGCCCCCTTGACCCCATCTCACATTCTCCAGTCTATCGCTCCTGACCTTCTTCCTTTTCTCACCCATCTTATCAACACTTCCTGTCAACTGTTTCCTAACTCTCTGAAGGAGGCAAGAGTAACCCTCTCCTGAAGAACCCCCCTCGGCCCGTCTGAAGTAAACCACTACAGACCTGTCTCTCTTCTTCCCTTTGTTTCCACAGCTCTGAGCGAGCGATCTTTAATCAACTCTCCTCCCATCTCCACCATAACAACCTTCTTGACCCTCACCAGTCTGGTTTCAAGGCCACTCGACTGAGACGGTCCTCCTTGCTGTCTCTGAGCAGCTTCACACTGCTAGAGCCGCCTCTCTCTCCTCTGTCCTCATCCTTCTAGACCTCTCTGCTGCATTTGACACAGTGAACCACCAGATCCTTATTCCTCCCTTCAGGACCTGGGTGTCTCAGGCTCTGCTCTCTCCCTGCTCTCATCCTACCTCAACGACCACACTTATCAGGTAACTTGGAGAGGATCTGTGTCTGAACCTTGTCCTCTCACTACTGGGGTCCCTCAAGGTTCCGTCCTGGGTCCCCTCCTCTTCTCTCTGTACACCAACTCTCTCATTCACTCACATGGCTTTTCCTACCACAGCTACGCTGATGACACCCAACTAATCCTCTCTTTTCCTCAATCTGAAACACAGGTAGCAGCAGGAATCTCTGCCTGTCTGACTGACATCTCTCAGTGGATGTCCGCACACCACCTGAAAATTAACCTTGATAAGACTAATAGAGCACGGTACAAGGACACCGGACATGCGATGTGCACCTGCCCCGATCCCAAAGCAGCGGCGGCAACCATCCGGCAGCAGCGGGTCTGTATTGTTTGATACTATAAACAAAATACCATGACGTTTTGGGAATTTTGGCATCGACTTGGTACCGAAGTATCGGTTCTCGTGACATCCCTAGCTTTGATTGCTTTACAGAGCAGTTTGACCACATCCACCATAAACTTTGTCGTAGAAGCCTCAAGACCTCGACAGCCAACTCTCCCTCACTGCCAACATTACTGTAACAACACGTTCCTCTAGATTCATGCTGCACAACATCAGGAGAACACGCCACCTTCTCACTCAGAAGGCGGTGCAGGTTCTGGTCCAGGCCCTGGTCATCTCACACCTAGACTACTGCACCTCCCTCCTGGCAGGTCTACCTGCTGCTGCCATCCGACCTCTGCAGCTCATCCAGGAAGCAGCAGCTCCACTGGTCTTTAACCTGAGTTCACTCACACTCCTCCGCTCCCTTCACTGGTTACCAGTAGCTGCCCACATCCGTTTCAAAACACTAGTACTTTGTACCGTGCTGCGAACGTATCGGGGCCAGTCTACATCCAGGACATGGTCAAACCTTACACCCCAGCCCGTTCACTCCGCTCTGCTTCGGCCAATCAGCTTGTTGCTCCCCCACTATGAGCTAAACACTCATCAAAATCACGACTGTTTGTTGTCCTGGCTCCTAAACGGTGGAACGAGCTCCCCATGGACATCCGGACTTCAGAAAGTTTACACATCTTCCGCCACAAACTAAAAACACACCTCTTCTGACTATACCTTGAATACATTTTTAAACTAACAATTTAGTAGCACTTAAATGTCACTTACTTATAGAACTTTGTAGTTTTGCTTTTTTGAAGAAATTTTACTTTCTTGATTCTTGTTGTTCTGGTTTGTTCCTCATGGTTGATGCACTTATTGTGAGTCGCTTTGGATAAAAGCGTCAGCTAAATGTAATGTGATGTAATGTAATGTAATGTAAAAGACCTTCATGATCACTTTTGTTTTTGTTTTTTCGCCATGAAAAAGGAAGTTGCTGTAGTTTTCATATAAATTGTCGAATCTTCCACAAATTTCACATGTTTGACAAGAGTCCTAAGGACGTGTACATGCCAATATTCAGTTTTTGTCATGGCAACACATTCTGGCAACAGATATGACAGGTTTTCATGTTGTGAGTATATATGATTAAACGGTGTCCATGGCTGCATTGGGAATTTTAATGTTGTGTACCGCAAACAAATTCTGTCCCAACTATTTTCCACTAGATGGAGCCAAAGTTCAAGATTATCAATCATAGCACAAACTGTGTTAATTACGAACTCTACACTCTACAACAGATCACAAATCTATAATTCAACAGTGAAGAAAATGGTTGTATGGCACAACAATAGTTTGGATGTCTACATGTGTCTTGTTGTGTTACACAGTGAAAAAAATTCAAATCAGAATTTTCCTCCTGGCATTGAAATCATGATTCTTAATTTCTCTGTTAAAATGAATGTTTATAGCATTCATTGAGCTCCAAAAGGAAACGCAACCAAACTATGATTGTTCCTGATCCATTGTTCGTATCTGTTGTCGGGCGACGTTTTCTTGGCCTTGACACCTTCGTCATTTTGCAGTTTGTGATCATGTTGAAGATGATTATATAAATTTGTAGTTTTACGTTATGATGCTGATACTATGGCAAACACAGTTTGCAATGGTTTCCGCTTTGTCTTTCACTAAACTGCTGCAATTTCAAAATGAATCTGAATATTTTTAGTCTCCTCAGTGTCCATACGTTGATTTTTTTGTGGCCACCGACACATTGACCCCCACATAATGATGTTTTTTTTCAAATTGGTAAAATCTTTCTTCATCCTGACGTCTTTCTCTCTCTCTCACTTGTGCCAACACACAGAAGTATTGTCCTCTGACACATCAAATACTCAGACCCGGTTTAAACATCATTTTGTCTTCGTAAACACAAATGAGCTCTGTGTTTATTAGCGTGTAGAGCAGGGACATGAATTCCCATCGCTGGACACATTCAGGTCTGAACACGACCAGATTTATCCGTACGGACACAGTGGGGTCGTTATTGATATTTTCTTCTGATTCCATTTCTCACTCGCAGGCTAACGTCAAACATCTGCCGAGATAGAATGTGGAGTCTCATTTCAAAATGAGTGTTAATCGTATAAATCTACATTACAATATTTAGTCATAGCTCTACCTACTGGAAAAAAGAAGTTTCACAATCCCATACTTTAAGTTAAAAGTAGTTTATTTGGTTTTTATCTTATTTTTACTTGTATTAGTTTTTCATGCTTGATCAGTCCATTAATCAATAAACAATCAATGAGTCGATCAATATAACATGAAGAAGATCAGTTGATCATTAAATCAAATCACCGATCTTTAGATTTAAATTCTCTCTCGTTCAAATCCTTCAAATTCAGATGAAAAACTGAGAGCCTCTCTCTGTCCCTCTCTCTTCCTCTGTCTCTCTCTCTGTCTCTCTCTCTTCCTCTCTCTCTCTCTCTTCCTCTGCCTCTCTCTGTCCCTCTCTCTTCCTCTGTCTCTCTCTCTTCCTCTGTCCCTCTCTCTGTCTCTCTCTCTCTCTGTCCCTCTCTCTTCCTCTGTCTCTTTCTCTGTCCCTCTCTTTCTCTGTTCCTTGTCTGTCTCTCTCTCTCTCTCTCTCTCTCTCTCTCTGTTCCTTGTCTGTCTCTCTCTCTCTCCCTCTCTCTCTCTGTCTCTTGCCTGTCTCTCTCTCTCTCTGTCTCTCTTCCTCCCTCTCTGTCTTGTCTCTCTCTCTCTGTTCCTTGTCTGTCTTTCTCTCTCTCTGTCTCTCTTCCTCCCTCTCTGTCTCTGTCTCTCTCTCTCTGTTCCTTGTCTCTCTCTCTCTCTCTCGTCCTCCCTCTCCCTCTCTGTCTCTCTGTCTCTCCCTCTCTGTCTCTGTTCCTTGTCTGTCTGTCTCTCTCTCTGTCTCTCTTCCTCCCTCTCTGTCTCTGTCTGTCTCTCTCTCTCTCTGTCTCTCTTCCTCCCTCTCTGTCTCTGTCTCTCTCTCTCTGTTCCTTGTCTCTCTCTCTCTCTCGTCCTCCCTCTCCCTCTCTGTCTCTCTGTCTCTCCCTCTCTGTCTCTGTTCCTTGTCTGTCTCTCTCCCTCTCTGTCTCTCTTCCTCCCTCTCTCTCTCTGTTCCTTGTCTGTCTGTCTCTCTCTCTGTCTCTCTTCCTCCCTCTCCCTCTCTCTCTCTGTCTCTTTCTCTCTCTCTGTCCCTCTCCCCTCTCTCTCTGTCTCTCTCCTCCCTCTCCCTCCTCTTTCTCCCCCTCTCTCTGTCCCTCTCTGTCTCTCTCCCTCCCCTCTCTCTCTCTGTCCCTGTCCCTCTCCCTCCCTCTCTCTCTCTTTCTCCCCCTCTCTCTGTCTGTCCTTGTCCCTCTCCCTCTCTCTCTCTCTTTCTCCCCCTCTCTCTGTCTGTCCCTCTCTCTCTGTCCCTCTCTGTCTGTCCTGTCCCTCTCCCTCCCTCTCTCTCTCTCTCTGTCTCTCTCTCTGTCTGTCCCTCTCTCTCGTCCCTCCCTCTCTGTCTCTCTCCCTCCCTCTCTCTCTTTCTCCCCTCTCTCTGTCTGTCTCTCTATCTGTCTCTCTATCTGTCTGTTTCTCTTCCTCTGTCTCTCTGTTTCTCTTCCTCCCTCTCTCTCTCTCTCTATCTACCTCCCTCTCTCTCTCTCTTTCTCCCCTGTCTCTCTCTATGTCCCTCTCCTCTCTCTCTGTCCCTCTCCCTCTGTCTCCCTCTCTCTGTCCCTCTCCCCTGTCTCTCTATCTGTCTCTCTCTCTCTGTCCCTCTTCCTCTGTCTCTCTCCTCCCTCTCTCTCTCTTTCTCCCTCCCTCTCTCTCTGTCTGTCTCTCTCCTCTCTCTCTCTCTCTGTCTGTCTCTGTCTGTTTCTCTTCCTCCCTCTCTCTCTGTCTCTCTCTCTCTCTGTCTGTCTCTATCTGTCTCTCTTCCTCCCTCTCTCTCTGTGCTGATGTAAACACTGACTGATGCTAACTGTTAGCTTCTTTAGCTTCGTGTTTCTGCGCCTGGGTTTTGGAGCCGTTAACACACACGAACCTGTTTTACAGATGTTCTACAGATGTTCTACAGATGTTCTGCTAATGTTCTGCTGTGGGACTCACATGAATCTCAGCTCAGCAGCTCCTCGGCTCGGTGGACTCTCTCCAGGATTCAAACCGTCGACCCGCCGCTGCCGCTGTCGCGGAGCCTCCGGGCCTCGCGTGAGCTCCACATGTTTTAGGTTCGAGGTTCGATTTCAGTTCTGTGCGTGTGTGTGATCCGGTTCAGATCCAGCGGGAGGACTGGTCCGATCACACTGGAAACCCCCTCCGCAGCTTCCGCCCAGGAAATCCCCCAGCTGCCCGGAACCAGACCACCGGGGGGCGCTGTTTGTTAAGGGCTGCAGGTAGAGGGTTAGAGGGAGCAACATCCTCTGTTCTTCACCCTCAACAGTAAATGTACAAACATTATTTATTAACAGGAAAAGACCCTTCAAATTTCTCTAGTGTTTTACAGCGTATTACACAATCCTATCTTTATATTTTTTATATCAATACTTGCACAAACACACCACAGCAAATTCCTTGTATGTGTAAACCCAATATACCCTGATTCTAATTCTGAGAAACATAGAAACCTGAGTCACATGTGAAGATCAGTAAAATAACAGGATTTACTACATTGATGAGAAACAGTTTGTAACATGTTTAAAGTATTTATACATGATGTCTGATGGAGATGAAGGAGCAGACACATGAACTGAGGATTTACTGTCAGTGATGGTAGAAGATGTGAGGAGACATGTTGTGTATCAAGAAGTCTTGTTGTGATCATAGTCCACCATCAGGATCCAGAAAATCAGACCACCAGGGGGCGCTGTTTGTCACAGACTGCAGGTACGAAATCTTTTCTTTGAAACTTTATTTTGAATGAACAGTGTTGTAATCCAGTCAATGAAAGTAACTGAATACATTTACTTGAGTATTGTTTTTTGTCGTTTATCTGCGTCACATGAAGAGAAGAAGTCCAACGTGTTTATTGATCAACTTTGGTTTTATTGTTTCCTCTAAAATAAAAATTCTAAAATCATAAAACAGGATGACGATACCTGAGTGACATCATCCAACATGGCTGCACACACACGCACACGCACACACAGATTGGTCCAGAGAAAGCATTAATATCAGGTGACAGTTCAAACCTGATCAATAACATGTCAACAAACTAAAATGATGACATCATGAAAGAGGGGTTGGGTCAGAGGGTCTCAGGACGCCAGGGGCTTGTGGGGGTCGACTGGAAAGGACGAGTCCTGCAGGACAGTAGAGACACATTGAAGACACTTTAGAGACACAGAGATAAAAGAGGGGGAGAGACAGAGAGGATTGTGGGATTTGTAGTTTCCATAAATAACTGCTCTTCACCTCCTTTGTATCCTTGGCAGTAACCTCCTTCTCCTCAGTGGGACACACCTCCATCTTCTCCTCCTCTCCTCCGCCGTCTCCTCCATCTCCCTCGTCTCCTCCGTCTCCTCCTTCTTCTCCGTCTTCCCCCTCCACGCCATGTTCTGCCTCCCACTCCTGAAGAACCTCGTCCAGGTTAAACCTCCGTCTGTAGTTCACCAGGAAGTTCTTCACCTGAACCACCGACTTGTTACCAATCACATCTGAGATAGCCTGGAAGTCTCTTCCGTACTTCCTGATGGCTGCATGGGAGTGGACGAGAGATGGTGTCACTGACTAATCACTGAGCTTTGAATGTGTGACTCAGGTGGTCCAGGTGTTACCTTGTACAGCGAGCAGCTGCTCCTCTGTCGTCCAACGACTGTTCAACTTCTGATTCACCTGCAACAAAAACACACAGAACTGGAATCACCTCCATAACCTTTGACCTCCCAAGTTCATGATCTGATCGTCCGGTCGCACATCGACAGGAAGCAGCATGTTGCTATGGTTACCTCAGGTTGTCTGAACTCGTCCACTCCTGAACTGATTTTGTCCTTTAGAGCACTGTTGGTCTGTTTGATGGTCTGAATCTGAAACCCAAAGAGACAGACAGATGAGAAAGTGTGACAGGTGAGAAGAGAGTGAGACAGGTGAGGAGCTAAATAGACAGACCTGTCTCTTGATGGACACCAGCTGACCGTCCAGGTGTCTGATGAGTCCCTGAGGAGACGAAGACGACAGAGAGACAACGTCCTGTTGGTTCAGAAACATTCCTCTAGGGGGACGTTTCTTCATCCGCTGAGAGGCCTTCACACCTGACTGAGAGACAGACGGGTCACCGTCACCTGACTGAGAGACAGACAGGTCACCTTCACCTGACTGAGAGACAGACGGGCCACCTGACTGAGAGACAGACCGGTCACCGTCACCTGACTGAGAGACAGACGGGTCACCATCACCTGACTGAGAGACAGACGGGTCCCCGTCAACTGACTGAGAGACAGACGGGTCAACTTCACCTGACTGAGAGACAGACAGGTCACGGTCACCTGACTGAGAGACAGACGGGTCACCGTCACCTGACTGAGAGACAGACAGGTCACCGCCACCTGACTGAGAGACAGACAGGCCACCTGACTGAGAGACAGAAAGGTCACCGTCACCTGACTGAGAGACAGACGGGTCACCATCACCTGACTGAGAGACAGACGGGCCACCGTCACTTGACAGAGACAGACGGGTCACCGTCACCTGACTGAGAGACAGACGGGCCACCGTCACTTGACTGAGAGACAGACGGGCCACCGTCACCTGACTGAGAGACAGACGGGTCACCGTCACCTGACTGAGAGACAGACGGGCCACCTGACTGAGAGACAGACAGGTCACCGTCACCTGACTGAGAGACAGACGGGCCACCTGACTGAGAGACAGACAGGTCACCGTCACCTGATTGAGAGACAGACGGGCCACCTGACTGAGAGACGGACAGGCCACCTGACTGAGAGACAGACGGGTCACCTGACTGAGAGACAGACAGGTCACCGTCACCTGATTGAGAGACAGACGGGCCACCTGACTGAGAGACGGGTCTAGGTCACCTGACTGAGAGACAGACAGGTCACCCGACTGAGAGACAGACCCGTCACCTTCACCTGACTGAGAGACGGGTCTAGGTCACCTGACTGAGAGACAGACAGGTCACCTGACTGAGAGACAGACGGGTCACCATCACCTGACTGAGACAGAAAGGTCACCGTCTCCTGACTGAGAGACAGACGGGCCACCTGACTGAGAGACAGACAGGTCACCGTCACCTGATTGAGAGATGGGTCTAGGTCACCTGACTGAGAGGCTGACCCGTCACCTGACTGAGAGACAGACGGGCCACCTGACTGAGAGACAGACAGGTCAACGTCACCTGACTGAGAGACAGACAGGTCACCGTCACCTGACTGAGAGACAGACGGGTCACCTGACTGAGAGACAGACAGGTCACCTGACTGAGAGACAGGGGAGGTGAGACAGGTGAGTACCTTCAGTCCGGCAGATGTTTTGACCTCTGATCCACAACTGACCTGAAATCAGTTACATAGTAAACAGTCAGTAAACAACAAGTCAATAAACAGCGAGTAAACAACAGCAAGTCAATATACAACAACCAATCAGCTAACAACCCATATACAACAGTCAGTAAACAGTCAGTAAACAGTCTCACCTCCCTCTTGTCGTCTTTATTTTGGTCGAACTCAGATTCACTCAGATTATTTCTGTGAGCGTCTTCATCATCACTGAAACACAAACAGGTCAGAGTTTAATCCACCAATCACAGCACAGGATCCAGGTTTCAGATCTGTATCCTGTGCTGTGATTGGTGCAGCTGTCAGCTCACCTGTTGTCTCTCTCTCTCTTGTGTTTTCGTGTCTGTCGATCCATCAGACTGGTTTTACTGCGACTTTTCTTCCATGAGTAATAAAACCGAACCAGACTGGCCATTGACTTGTCCGGTAACTTCACACAGAGACAGAAAATAAATCATGTTTGTAAAAGAGTTTAAAGACGACACTGGTCACAGTATCTGAACAGGTATATATTCTATATAAAATAAACATGTCAGTAAACTGCTCTAACTGTTGACGTACCATCTGCTGGATGCGGTGGAAGCTCTTGCCATGGAAACTGAAGGCCTGTTCAAATAGGACTCTGTCCTCCACCGTCCACTCGTCAGGAAACGGGGTGAAGTTCGGCAAATCAGCCAGAGATTTCTCAACGTTGTGTTTGTGCCAGAAGAGCATCCCCAGAGCCTGAAAACAAGTTCTACTTGTTCTGACTGAAGGTTTGATTCACATCAACAGAGTCAAAGTAGGAAACTTTACCTGCTCCATGTTGTAGCCGTGTTTCTCTTTGGCGATGGCAATGTATTCGTCCACTGCATTAAAAGACATCCACAGGTTAACCATTTATATTTTGGGTTTTATTTGTAACTGTTTATTTGAGAGTAGTTTCTTACACTGAGACTGGTTCAGACAGCTGCTCGGAATCCAAACCAACATCCCAGGGTTTTCTCTGAGCTGAGCCGCCTGAGCCACGTCTGACACACACACACACACACACATCAGTGGGGTTAGAAGTAACAGCATCATATAAAATCCCTGATGACCTTCATCAGCTACATCCTCTTCATCATGTTCACCTGGGGCCATTTGTTTCTGAAGCATCGTTTATTAGAGACAATTTGTGTTTTTGTTTGTTTGTTTTGTGTTTGAATGGTGATGAATTTAGCTCCATACTTTTGTCTCTGCCTCACATTCAGAGGTGTTCCTAATATTCTGACTCCACTACCTGACACAGGAGTAAAAGCTGATCCGGTTCTGAGTGAACAATCTGACTCAGAATCAGCAAAATAATCATAGAGATCTATTATAAACAGACCTGACATGGTCAACACATGTGGAATCAGGATCAGAAAAGTGGAACCAGGATCAGAGAAGTGGAACCGGAAACAGAGAACCAGGATCAGAGGATTAGAACCAGGATCAGAAAAGTGGAACCAGGATCAGAGAACCAGGATCAGAGGATTAGAACCAGCATCAGAAAAGTTGAACCAGGCTCAGAGAGGTGGAATAAGGATCAGAAAAGTGGAACAGGGATCAGAGAGGTGGAATAAGAATCAGAGAGGTGGAACCAGGATCAGAGAGGGGGAACCGGGATCAGAGAGGGGAGCCGGGATCAGAGAAGTGGAACAGAGCCAGGATCAGAGATGTGGAGCCAGGATCAGAGAAGTGGAGCCAGGATCAGAGAAGTGGAGCCAGGATCAGAGAAGTGGAACCAGGATCAGAAAAGTGGAACCAGGATCAGAGAGGTGGAGCCAGGATCAGAGAAGTGGAACCAGGATCAGAAAAGTGGAACCAGGATCAGAGAGGTGGAACCAGGATCAGATAAGTTGAACCAGGATCAGGGAACCAGGATCAGAGAGGTGGAACAGTGATCAGAAAAGTGGAACCAGGATCAGGAAAGTTGAACCAGGATCAGGAAAGTTGAACCAGGAACAGGGAACCAGGATCAGAGAGGTGGAACAGTGATCAGGGAACCAGGATCAGAGAATTAGAACCAGGATCAGAAAAGTGGAACCAGGATCAGAGAAGTGGAACAATGATCAGATAAGTTGAACCAGGATCCGATAAGTTGAACCAGGATCAGATAAGTCGAACCAGGATCAGGGAACCAGGATCAGAGAGGTGGAACAGTGATCAGAAAAGTGGAACCAGGATCAGAAAAGTTGAACCAGGATCAGAGAGGTGGAACAGTGATCAGGGAACCAGGATCAGAAAAGTGGAACAGTGATCAGGGAACCAGGATCAGATAATTACTACCAGGATCAGAAAAGTGGAACCAGGATCAGGGAACCAGGATCAGAGAATTAGTACCAGGATCAGAAAAGTGGAACCAGGATCAGGGAACCAGGATCAGAGAATTAGTACCAGGATCAGAAAAGTGGAACCAGGATCAGATGCCGTTTAGAGCTCACGTTGTTCGAGGCTACCACTAACGAGCCGCCTGTTGTTTCTTACCCGTATCAAACTCTGGAACCACGGCCTGGTACTGCAGTCCGACACGCATCCCTCCTCCACCTGCACACACGGTACACAATAGTACTTAGTAGTAGTGCTCGAAGTACACGCAGTACACAGCAGCACTACCGTGACCGAGGCTACCCACCATGCTCCTCGTCGCTACTGGATCCTGAACTTCCTTCTTCCCAACAGCTGTTAGTGCTGGTTCCATTACCGGACAGACTCTTCCCGCCGTGGTTCACTGCTGCTCCGGGGCCGCTGCTGCCGCCACCCGCAGGGGCTCTGCCTCTCCTCTTCCCCGGAGCCTCCGGGTTTCTCTCCAGCATCGCCGGCATGAGCAGCACGGAGGCGGCTTACGTCTGTAGCTTAATCAAGCTAACCAGTTAGCGTATTAGCTTAGCTGCTCAGCTGACTGAACGGATCCGGCTAACGAGCCCCAGAGCTCAAAGTCCGGTCCGGACAGCGGAGGGGTCCGTGTGAAACACAGACTCGGAGGCAGGAACGTTCCGTGTCATGAAGCTAACAGAAGCTAAAGCTAAACGTTCAGTCCGAAGCGTCACACTGAGCCACAACACTTCCGGGTCCAGAAGAGACCAGACCTGAACTCAGACCAGGACCCAGACTAGAGTCACTGACACTAATCAGAGTGTGTGTGAAATAAAAACACATGAATCTGTATTAATTATTGATTATTAGTTCTGTTAGTTCTGGTAAAAAAGTAAAGTGCTACATGTAAGTGCAACTAAACTTAATTTATTATTTTCTTTAATATGAACACCAGAGTTGACGATGGTTATTAGAAATCATCTTCTTATCCAAGCTGTAGTCTGAAGAGGTGTGTCTTCAGTCTGGAGGAAGATGTGAGGACTTCCTGTCCTGATGTCCATGTGGAGCTGGTTCCACCGTTTAGGAGCCAGGACAGGAAACAGTGGTGATGTTGTTGAGTGACAGCTGTCCCTCACAGTGAGGGAGCAGCTGATTGGTCGATACAGAGCGGAGTGGGGGCGGGGCTGTGAGGTTTGACCATGTCCTGGATGTAGACTGGACCCGATCCGGTCACAGCACGGTACCAAGTACTAGAGTCTTGAAGTGGATGTGGGCAGCTACTGGTAACCAGTGAAGGGAGCGGAGTAGTGTGAGTGAGCTCAGGTTGAAGACCAGAACCTGGACCAGAACCTGGACCAGAACCTGCTCCGCCCTCTGAGTGAGAAGGGGACACGTCCCCCCTGATGTTGTGCAGCATGAATCTACAGGAACGTGTTGTTGCAGTAATGTTGGCAGTGAGGAGAGATGACTGTCGAGTGTCACACCCAGGGTCCTAGAGCTCTGGGGGCTACCATGGAGTTGTCAAAGGTAAAAGTCAGGTCACGGGTGGGAGGAGCTTATCCTTGGAAGGACACAGAGACACAAACACAGACACACACACACACACAGAAACAAACACACAGACACTACATGTTGGACTCTGAACACATGATTAATAATCGATATTCTAATGTTTTCTGTTTATAGAAAGTGTCTCATGTGAACTATGTGAACTATGTCAGACACTCGCTCCGCCCACACGCCGCCCCGCCCCCTCCCTCCAAACAAACATCCACACATGGAGCTGGGGGTGGGGGGTGGGGGGGTCGCGCGAATATAAACAGACTGACCCAGGTTTTGGATCAGTCTGTTTCTGTTTTGGACTCTAACCCTGATCCAGGACCTTTTCTCGGTTTTTGACTCTGATCCAGAACCTGGTGTTGGTTTTGCACCCTAATCCAAGACCGGGTATTCGGACCCTGATCAAGGACCTGGTGATGGTTTTGGACCCTGATCCAGGACCTATTGCTTGGACCCTGATCCAGGACCTGGTGCTTGGACCCTGATCCAGGACCAGGTCTCAGGATGCCCTGGCTTCTGTCCTCTCAGGACCTCGTATCTCCGTCTGAGCGTCAGTGCGAGCGGAGCGCGTTCTCGTTCTACCGCGCGGTGAGGGAGCGGCAGCCGGTGTGGCGGCTGGAGGACACGCGCAGTATGGACGTGTTCAGCTGGGAAGACGGACGCGCTCGCGCCTTCCTGCCGTCGGAGGCGCTGTTGTACGCACTCGTGCACGACCACCGGGACTACGCACGTTACCTGCTTAACAGGTTCACGGTGAGCGCGCTCAGAGCACCGCGATGCAGTTTCTGCTGCCGCCGCCGCAGCGGCACACCGCACCTGAGCGTGGCGGTGCGTTACGACCGCGTGTCGATCCTCAGCGCGATGGTGGAGACGCTAAAGCGTTGCGGCACGCAGGCGGAGCGGCGGGAGCTTCTGGACGGATGCAGCAGCTGCGTGCACGTCACGGACGCGGGAAAGAGCGCGGTGCAGCTCGCGGTGGAGCTGTCGCGCGCAGACTGTCTGCTGCTGCTGCTCGTTCACGGCGCGCGGCCTCACGGACTCGATGTCGCGCTGCAGGTGCTCGTCTCCTGTGACGCGCAGCGAAGCGACGCGCAGCGAAGCGACGCGCAGCGCTGCCTCGAGCTGCTGCTGCTGTTTCTGCCCAACGCGACGCCGCCGCGCTGCCTGCAGGAGGAGCCACAGCGCTGGCAAAGCCTGCTGGGAAATGAAGTGTTTGGATGGCTGCGCGGTGTGGCTCCGCCCCCCCTCCTGCTGCAGGCTCTGCGGTGCTTGGCCCGGTTCGGCCCGGATCAGATCAGCACGCTGCCCCCCCTCCTCCAGCCCCACAGCTGGCGGTGACGGCGTCTGTCACCGTGGAGATTGTGAACACCTCAGGACTGCTGTGATTGGATGGCTTGTTGATGACGTAAATACTGATTCATAAAATCTCGTATTTCCAGGTGAACATCACTTCCAATGTGATGATATCACACGTTGTTAGAATGCGTCGAGCCAGTCAGTTGATGTGTATGTAACTACAGGTCCTGACATCAGATTGGAAGCGATTATTGGATATAGGATCCTCTCCCAGGGCACAAGGACAACAGATGCTGATGGAACTGAACACATCAACACAACAGGATTCACTACATGAGAAGAACCAGTTTGTAACATCGTGTTTAAAGTGTTTATACAGAATGTCTGATGGAGATGAAGGAGCAGATGAACTCAGGAGTTCCTGTCAGTGATGGTAGAAGATGTGAGGAGACTGTATCAAGAAGTCTTGTTGTGATCATAGTCCACCACAATCAGATGCCACCATGATCATTGATAAATGAGGATTGGTTATTGATCGCTCTCTGGAACATAAACCACTCAAACCGAACTTGGCAGAAGCTGAACTGAGTCGGCCATGACAGACGACACTCTTGTTTTAACCCCAGGTTTCAGCCTGGTTGTTTTTTCCCGAACGGAAACTGATTGGTTGTTGTCATTATGATGTCACCAGTACAAAGTGTCCAATTAATGTGCACGTGTGAGCGTTGCGCTCGTCCAACCAGGAGTTACGAGGTTTTAACCTGACGCTAGATTTAACCCAAAGTTTCCTCAGATCAGTTTTATTAATGAACTGTTTGTGATCTAATAGTCAATCAATAATACTAATCAGTTTCTACCTCAGAGAAACGTGTAACACCACTAATCATCATAGTGATCATGACAGGTACGATGTGATCTTTCTCTTCTCTGGACGTACCTGCAGGCCTCATGACATCACATCCAGTTTGGAGTCAATCAGTGATCGGCTTGAAAAGGACACTAACCACGAGGCTTCTGGTTCGACGCTGAAAAAAGTTCGACTCCACAAAAAAAACATTTGTTACAACAGTTACGTCTGTGGCTGTGGGAGGAGCTACCACAGGAAATGATCCCCCATTTTAGGGTTAGGGTCTTCTTCTGTTTGTGTTTCACTGTAAAATCATTGATGTTATTTATTAAAAATACATTTGAAAAGATTAAAATGATCCCAAATGTTTTCTGAACATTGTACAAACTTTAGAGGAATAACGTTTTCTGACTTCTCATTGTTTGCTCCGCTGCTGGATCAAAGCCTTATTGTAACTAATTCTGATCAATAACAGATCAATGACTCAAATAGCTTGAACATGTTTTATAAGGTAATCAATGACATCAACAGGTGACTTCACACTGAATTCTTATTGGTCAGCAGCAGAACCTCCAGCCAGTCAGCTGATGGCAGGATGACAGCATGACAGAGTCACACCTGCTCAGGGGGAGGAGGACCAGTCTGAGTGTTTTAGGTTTTCACTGTAAATCCAGATCAGACCTCAGACCTGAATCTCACTGGAGGTTCACCAGAGTCCACCACAGTCATCACAGTCCCCCAAAGTCCATCACAATCCATCAAAGTCCACCACTGTCCATCACAGTCTACCACTGTCCATCATTGTCCACCACAGTCCACCAGATTCCACTACAGTCCACCACAGTCAATCATCATCCAGAAGAGTCCAGGTTTTCTGGTGAATGTTTTACTCTTTGACCACATTTTTTCAACAACAAAAATGTTCACACGTTTACCATAAATCATTCCAAATGGGCGGGACATCTGGTTGTTACCATGGTAACTGAGACAGACAGCAAATAACTGAGGTGACATCGCCCTCGGAGGAAAACCAGCAACTTCTATCAGAAAGAAATGTAAGACTTGAACATGTGTCTAAAGGGACTTTCACACCTTGTTTGTTTCAGAGCTTCAGACTCTTCAGTTCAGTCTGAAGCTGAACATCAGGTGTGAAAGGTTCCTCAGAGCAGAAGAGGAGTTCTGGGTCTGGATCAAACTGAACCTGGTTCTGTTGGTTTGCAGTGAAAACACTTTGTTGGATAGTTTGGACTTTTGGACCAATCACAGGAAGTAGAGACAGAATTAAACAATAGAAAAAAGAAGAAGCAGCTGCAGTCTTCACCTCCGACGATATAATGTTAGAACCACGAGGACGTTCATTTGGTGCATTTGAACTAATGTGAAGTACTGTAGTACTGTGAAGTACTACTGTACAGTACTGTAGAGTACTGCGCCTGAAGGTGCTGATGCTGCCAGTGATACCATAATGATGTTACCATGGCAACCAAATGGAGCGCTTCATTCATTTCCTCCTGACAACACGCCCATGTCAGACGCCGTCTACAAACCAATCACAGTCAAGTATAGGTAGACTCCGCCCACGTAGGTGATGACGACAGGACGTACTTAATTACAATGTGGAAACTAAAACTAACAGATCACATGAAACTTCAGATCAGAAAACGTCCTGACTCTGATCCAGTTTGACGAGCAGGCTCCCTGCTGAAACATATTCAAACCAGTTTAAACTCGTCTGGTCTCTGACATGACGTTAAAAAAAAGAAAAAAACTTAAATGTCTCACACACACAAACACACTAAACCAGTCTGAACACGCTGAAGTGAAGTGTAGTGCAATGTCACTTTAATGTCATAATGAGTGAAAACAAGTTAAAACCAGTAGAACCAGAATAAGCAGATTTAGTCCCAGTGAATCCCTGTCCACCATCACCCCATCAGATATTAAAGGGTCTCCTGTTAAAACAAAAGAATAAGTTTACATGTTTTCCCAGAGGCCACCTGGGCTCTCTATAGTGCGATCATATTATCTAGACTTGAAAGTCAAAGGAAATGATAATGGTGATGTCAGTGCGTTCCGCCAGGTGAATCCAGCTCAGGCAGACCAACATGAACCAGTAATGACATCATAGTGATGTCAGAGTTCAGATGAGCTCCCATTCATCTTCAACGTCGTCGCTACTGAGGGCAGGGCCTGAGGAGGCGGGTTTACAGGGAGTCTGTGGGAGGAGCTTTGTCAGCCGACGGGACAAACCACCGACCAGCGTCACTGCCCACAGCTCGTCCTCTGGAGTCACTGAAGAGAGAGAGAGACGTGTTATCTGGGACACGCCTGAGACATTCTAACTAGTATAAACCATTCCAACCAGTATAAACCAGTCTAAACCATTCCAACAAGTATAAACCCAGTGTAACCAGTGTAAACCCAGTCTAACCAGTACAAACCATTCAAACCAGTATAAACCCAGTGTAAACCCAGTGTAACCAGTATAAACCCAGTCTAACCAGTGTAAGCCCAGTCTAACCAGTATAAACCATTCCAACCAGTATAAACCCAGTCTAAACAGTGTAAACCCAGTGTAACCAGTATAAACCATTATAAACCCAGTCTAACCAGTGTAAACCCAGTCTAAACCATTCTAACCAGCATAATCCCAGTCTAACCAGTCTAAAACAGTATAAACCAGTCTAACCAGTTAACCAGTTGGCGTTTCCAGGAATCTTCTTCCAGTAATCTCCTGCAGGGTTTCGGTCAGCGACGCCGTAACGTCGAGCCAAATCTCCGTTTACACACCGAACCCAAACTGTCCGACAGCTGAGGACCAGCTGACTCACTGCTAACCCTACACACACACAGACACACAAATATTATTGTAACACAGAGACACACAAACATGACAGACAGGTGTTGCAGACAGACAGAGAGACAGACAGGTGTGTACCTGGTACCAGCTCCCAGTCCGTCCCGACAGGCATCTCATCACTGAGTCCAGTTCTCACAAAGACGGTTCCCCTGTTGTCCACGGCCCAGAGGAGACGGTCGTTAGGACTCGTCTGAACACTGACCAGCTGCACTCCTATTGGCTGCAGAGACATGATGATGAGGATCCAGTGTGTAACCTGTGGTTCTATGAGGATCCAGTGTGTAACCTGTGGTGCTATGAGGATCCAGTGTGTTACCTGTGGTTCTATGTGGATCCAGTGTGTAACCTGTGGTTCTATGTGGATCCAGTGTGTAACCTGTGGTTCTATGAGGATCCAGTGTGTTACCTGTGGTTCTATGTGGATCCAATGTGTAACCTGTGGTTCTATGAGGATCCAGTGTGTTACCTGTGGTTCTATGTGGATCCAGTGTGTAACCTGTGGTTCTATGTGGATCCAGCGTGTAACCTGTGGTTCTATGAGGATCCAGTGTGTTACCTGTGGTTCTATGTGGATCCAGTGTGTAACCTGTGGTTCTATGAGGATCCAGTGTGTAACCTGTGGTTCTATGAGGATCCAGTGTGTAACCTGTGGTTCTATGTGGATCCAGTGTGTTACCTGTGGTTCTATGTGGATCCAGTGTGTAACCTGTGGTTCTATGAGGATCCAGTGTGTCACCTGTGGTTCTATGTGGATCCAGTGTGTTACCTGTGGTTCTATGTGGATCCAGTGTGTAACCTGTGGTTCTATGTGGATCCAGTGTGTAACCTGTGGTTCTATGAGGATCCAGTGTGTAACCTGTGGTTCTATGAGGATCCAGTGTGTAACCTGTGGATCCAGTGTGTTACCTGTGGTTCTATGTGGATCCAGTGTGTAACCTGTGGTTCTATGTGGATCCAGTGTGTTACCTGTGGTTCTATGTGGATCCAGTGTGTAACCTGTGGTTCTATGTGGATCCAGTGTGTTACCTGTGGTTCTATGTGGATCCAGTGTGTAACCTGTGGTTCTATGAGGATCCAGTGTGTAACCTGTGGATCCAGTGTGTAACCTGTGGTACTATGAGGATCCAGTGTGTTACCTGTGGTTCTATGAGGATCCAGTGTGTAACCTGTGGTTCTATGAGGATCCAGTGTGTTACCTGTGGTTCTATGAGGATCCAGTGTGTTACCTGTGGTTCTATGTGGATCCAGTGTGTTACCTGTGGTACTATGAGGATCCAGTGTGTAACCTGTGGTTCTATGAGGATCCAGTGTGTTACCTGTGGTACTATGAGGATCCAGTGTGTTACCTGTGGTTCTATGAGGATCCACTGTGTAACCTGTGGTTCTATGAGGATCCAGTGTGTAACCTGTGGTTCTATGAGGATCCAGTGTGTTACCTGTGGTACTATGAGGATCCAGTGTGTAACCTGTGGTTCTATGTGGATCCAGTGTGTAACCTGTGGTTCTATGAGGACCCAGTGTGTTACCTGTGGTTCTATGAGGATCCAGTGTGTAACCTGTGGTTCTATGTGGATCCAGTGTGTAACCTGTGGTTCTATGAGGACCCAGTGTGTAACCTGTGGTTCTATGTGGATCCAGTGTGTAACCTGTGGTTCTATGAGGACCCAGTGTGTAACCTGTGGTTCTATGTGGATCCAGTGTGTTACCTGTGGTTCTATGTGGATCCAGTGTGTTACCTGTACAGGTGGTTCTATGAGGATCCAGTGTGTTACCTGTGGTTCTATGAGGATCCAGTGTGTAACCTGTGGTTCTATGAGGATCCAGTGTGTAACCTGTACAGGTGGTTCTATGAGGATCCAGTGTGTTACCTGTGGTTCTATGAGGATCCAGTGTGTAACCTGTGGTTCTATGAGGATCCAGTGTGATACCTGTGGTTCTATGAGGATCCAGTGTGTAACCTGTGGTTCTATGAGGATCCAGTGTGTAACCTGTGGTTCTATGAGGATCCAGTGTGATACCTGTGGTTCTATGAGGATCCAGTGTGTAACCTGTGGTTCTATGAGGATCCAGTGTGTAACCTGTGGTTCTATGAGGATCCAGTGTGATACCTGTGGTTCTATGAGGATCCAGTGTGTAACCTGTGGTTCTATGAGGATCCAGTGTGTTACCTGTACAGGTGGTTCTATGTGGATCCAGGCTGGCAGCATCATGCTCGGGTTCAGCGGTTGAGTTCCAACCCTGAAGTAAACAACTCCTAGACTGTCGACGGCCCAGATGTTCTGACTGCCGCAGCTCAGACTGACCAGACGAACATTTCCTGTAACACACAGGTGATAATTTAACTGAATCTCTCACAGCCTGCAAAACATTAAAACCTCCTCAAGGAACACTGGAGCAACCTTAAGAACCCTCAGAACCTCCTGAAGGGTCAGGTAAAGCTCCACATGTTTGACTTTATCTCCCTCAAGGCTCCTTGATCGGTCCCAGGAACCATTCAGGTCCTGTAAGAAACACCTCAAGGTCAAATGGAACCTCATAGACAGTGGAACCGCCTAAAAGATAAATTAAACAATGTCAACTGTACAACTCCCCCCCAAGATAAATACTCATACTCACAGGAGGAGTCGGGCTGAGTTTCCACTCTGACTCACTAATCAGCCTTCGACCTAAACATATTTAGAGCTCATGTAAAAGACTGAGTCTCACACACAAAAAAAAGTTCTACTCATTATTGTGTAACCTCCACCTGCCCCGGACTCTGAATATTTATCTTCTGATCTGAGTTAATTCCGAGCAGAGATAAAGTCGTTCAAGACTCAACATATAAACAAAACAAGTCACTGCTTTCATCACACTTTTGATCTCGTTCTGATATGACAGAGAAATTAAATGACTATTTGAATTCATTCTAATCAACGACACTGAATCTCAACAAAAGTTGTGTTATAGCCAGTTTCAGATAAAACAGTGACCCAATTCAAGGAAAGAATTCCTCTGATATTTCATTAACAACTTTCCTGTTTGGCTGAACAGCAGCTTCACTGTGGATGACACTCAACACTGTAGTGAACTATAGCTCCGTGGTTTCGTTCAAAAACTAAACAGACGTCAGCTAGACAGGAAGTGGCATTCCACTAATCTAGATGATTTTCACCTTGTATGCCAAGATGTAATGATGTTTAAGAAAGTTCAGTGACACCAGAACCTTCATTATTGATCATTAATAGAATAAAATATCAGGTTGGTCTTCATCAATGTCTGTTACTTGAACTCTCAGGAGGAATTCATGAGCTTCTTCACTAATGAAATTAAAACCATGAGAGAAAACATTCGTCAGCTGCTGTCTCAGAATGACACAGATACAGAAACTTTAGAAGTTAAAACCAGTTGTTGAACCAGATTTAGATTCAGACTGCTACAGATCTGAGACGACTTCACTCGACTCTTCTTCTAAACCATTAACTTTTAGACCCTGAAACAGATGTTTATAATAAAAGACTATGTATCGCAAGCTCTACCCAGATGTTCAAACCTGAACCTTGTTACACTTTGACATTTCTTCTTTCATACTTGACTGATGTTCTGTGACGTCTGACTAAACTACCTTAGCTTGTAAAGCTAACATGTTGCTACTGTTAGATACACATTGGTCCTGATCACAGACTCTGACTTAGCTAGCTTAGCTTGTAAACAGACACAGACATGTGGTCTGAGATAGTGAGAAGGGCAGAGGTACTAAAAACAGATCTGACCTATTAGTCAGGTTACAGTATGACGTACATACACACACACAGGCCTCTGAGTTACAAACCTGTTACACAACCTTCACTTGTCAGTGTGACACAGAAAAACAGCTGAGTTAGAGTGTGTTTATATATATATATGTGTGTGTGTGTATATATGCGTGTGTGTATATGTGTGTGTGTGTATATGTGTGTGTGTATATATGTGTGTGTGTATATATGTGTGTATGTATATATGTCTGTCTGTCTGTCTGTCTGTCTGTGTGTGTGTCTGTGTGTGTGTGTCTGTGTGTGTACCAAGCTGACTCAGGTCCAGTGTGGTCCAGTTCAGTCCGGTGGGACAGGACGGAGACAGTGTACGAATTCTAACTCGACCATGAGTGTCCAAACCCCACAGAGCATCAGGACAGGCAGACAGGTGAGTCAGCTCCATCTGAGAACATCCAGAACATCAGGCAAACATCAGGGGAACATCAGGAGAGTCAGAAGGAGGCGAAAGGTGTTTTTTTTTACCTCAGGTGAGAGAGGGACAGAAGAGGGGCGGAGCTCTCCATCCTGATCCCAAACACAGAACAGATCCTTCCTGCTCTGAGCCAACCACAGCAGAGCACCTGGAACACAGGAGACCAGGGTCAGGTGTGTTCATGAGAGGGGGCGGAGACCCAGGTCCAGGTGTTACCTTCTCTGTGAGGAACCACTGAACACGTGATGAAGCTCCACCTGGTGGCCGACACGGTTCCTCTGGGAACGACGTTCTGCCAGAATGTTCCTGAAGTAACCATACATAGAGAGAAGCTGAGACATTGAGTCTATTCTAAACTCTACTGGACTCTACTGTTAACTCTACTGACCTACAAGGCTGCCGCGGGCCAGGTGCAGCTGGTTCCGTCCTGATGCGACCCAGACTCCGCCGGCATTAGCACTAACCAGGCTCGGCTGACACTGAGAGTACTGAGACAGAAATGCCACCACCCGCTCCACCGGGGCCCTGGTTACCGTGGCAACACTCTGCGTCGCCTGCAGCAGCGTCTGGAACAGACTTCCCTGATCGAACACGACGTAGTCCGAAATACTGATCTGAAGGAGAGACAGACAGGAAGTGAGATGATCAGGATATGAGACGAACAGGATGTGAGAAAAGACCTGTCTCTACCTGCCACCAGTGGTCGTCGTCTCCCTGTGGTTTGGACGAACAGATTCCTGTCCTGAACCAGAGGCTGCCACTGGCGTCCAGAGCCCAGGACGTTCCCCCCTCTCCCAGGGCAACGCACATCAGGTCCAGACCCTGAGCCTCACTGACACACACGCACATAGACAATAGTATTACAGTAGTGGTATTACAGTAGTTGTATTACAGTAGTACTACAGTAGCAGTATTACCTGACGGTGTCGTACTTCCAGCCCTCTCCCTCGCTGCAGTAGCTGTTCAGTCCTTCTCTGTAGAATAAAGCCTTGTGTTCGCTCAGAGCCCAGACCACGCCCCCTCTAACACACACCTGGCTGAACACACAGGGGGCGTCGACCTTCACAGAACGAGCACATGGACGCTCCACGCTCAGACCTGACAGACACACAACAGTTACTATGGCAACAGCCCACAACAGCTCTTCCTTAAACCACACATCCTGCTACAGGACGTCTGATGGGATTCATACTGGGTCTCCAAAGTGATCAAGGGAAAATCCAGAAGATCAAGGGGAAGCCAACACGGATCTTGAGGAAAACCAGAAGTATCCAGAGTGATCAAGAGGAAATCCAAAGACCCAGAGGAAACCCAATGGGATCCAAATGGAGTCCAGAGGGATCCAGAGGAACCTCAGGAGGATCCAGAAGAAGCCCAGAGGGATCCATGGTGATCAAGAGGAAATTCAGAAGAGCCTGATGAAGTCTGGAGGGATCCAAAGGAAGTCAAGAAGGAACCATAGAAACTGAAGAAGGATCCAGAGAAAGTCTGAAAGTGTCTGAACCTTCCTCACATCAACACAGTAAACATCATGTTTTAACCTCCTCTTCTTCTTCTTCTTCTGCTGTGGTTTAACAGCAGCAACTGGAAGAGCTGCTCCACCTGCTGTTCATCAGCAGCAGAGGAAGAAACAAGTCATTTGACAGGTTTGATCATTTTTCAGAAAATGTCCCCTGCTGGTAACATAGTCACATCGCAGCTGTAGGAGAAAATCATTCAGGTCAGGTGAGTGCAGCCTCTACTGGACAAATGAGCCATTCATCTTGTCTTGTGTTTGTCTAATGTAACTCGTCATGATTCTCAGCCAATAACAACCGTTTCAGAAACCAGCTCCTGTGACTGGCTACGACTCTAAGTTCCCCCTGAATTAAAACAATAAAAGATTTTCTGACATGATTTCTTAGACGTAGATTTTAACTTGGGTTCAAACTGTGTGTTGATGTTTTAATTGAGATTTTGATTAGTCTCTTTTCTCTTGTCTGTTTTCTGTTTGTTCAAAGTGTGATTCAATGACAGTCAGGGATCTCCTTAGTAAGTAAGACAGGTGGTTACCTGTCTGCAGGTAGAGGTCGCCGTTGGTCCTGATGATCCAGGCGGAGTCGTCACTCAGAGCGACAAACGCTGTTTGCTCCACAGCTTTGTACCAGTGACGTTTTCCTTTAACTGACACTTTAGCACAAGCAAACGCTGTCATGCTCTTCTGCTCCACCTTCCACAGCAGATTACCTGATGGAGTTGCAACAATTAACCGTTAGCTCATGCTACATACACCTGCACAGCTGACAGCCTGCTGCCTGCTTCAACCACTCAGCTGGTGACAGGGAGCTGCTGATGCTAACATGCAACATGATGGTGAAGCAACAGTTTCACATCATTAACAACAGCTTCATCACAAACTACTGTTTTCAACAGCTGAACAAAGGATGTCAGCAGTTCACCTGAAGGTGATAACGCCACCTGGTGGACGTTGTCTTCAAATCGCTGCCAGTTGAGCCCACTTTCAGGCAAAGTGCTGCAGAATAGTCCTCCTTTGAAGTCCAGACACCACACATACCTGAGACACACAGTTACCTGTAAGACACCTGCTGAACTCTTGTGAGTCACCTGACACCAGTCACACCATGGTCACCAGCTCACCTGTCTGTCACCTGCAGGGTCAGTATTCCGCACCCTGGGCCTAAGTATCCCATCCAGCTTTCTGCCAACTAAAAAGATAAAGGTAAAAACATTAAATCCAGCTGTGAGACTTGTCAAGTCCAGATTTGTCTCACCTGGTCAGGTTTGTGTCGGTCTCTGTCCTGAGCGTCCTGGTCCGCCTGGCTGTCTCTACTCTTTTCCGCCTGAATGGACGAACAGGTGAGGACGTCTCCTCTGCTGCCAGCTGCAGGCAGCGTGTGACAGTAGATGTCTCCCTCTTCATCACTGGACAAACTGGGTTCTCTGTCCCGAGTGGACACAGTGGAGTAAAACATCTGGTCTGCCAGGCCAGCAGGGGGCACCAGGTTGCCCACCTGTACACAAACACAAAGGAAATACTGTATTTAATGAAGGAGAGATTTACTTCGCACCAGCATTCACATTATTTACATTAGTCCAAAACATACCCTGACAGGTCCAAGACTATGAGGACCAGACAGGTCCAGAGATACGAGGAGCAGACACATCCAGGACTATGAGGACTAGACAGGTCAAGCATTATAAGGACCCGAGAGGTCCAGGACTATGAGGACTAGACAGGTCCAGGAGTATGAGGACCAGACAGTTCCAGGACTATGAGGACCAGAGAGGTCCAGGACTACAAGGACAAGACAGGTCAAGCATTATGAGGACCCGAGAGGTCCAGGACTATGAGGATCCGAGAGGTCCAGGACTATGAGGACCAGACAGGTCCAGCACTATGAGGACCAGACAGGTTCAGGACTATGAGGACAAGACAGGTCCAGGACTATGAGCACAAGACAGGTCCAGCACTATGAGGACCAGATAGGTCCAGGATTATATTAGGACCAGGCAGGTGTATCACTAAGTCCACATACAACACACCTCATCATCCTCATCCCCATCCTCCGCCTCTGGTCCAATCAGAGGGCTCAGATACCCATCATCTTGCTCCTCCAATGGCTGCTGCTCTTGTCCATCATCTTCATCAGCGTTTTGCATATAGGAGAAGGTGCACTCCAGCAATAGATCAACATCTGGTGTTGGAGGGATGACCTCCGCTTCTGAGGCCTTTCCTGTGATCATCTGCTTCTCTGGACCCTGAAGGAGGAGGGATCCTGGAGGGAGGATGGAGCTGGGAGAAGAAAACAATAATGAGACGGATGGGTCAGAAGGAGACATTATGTTATAGTCTGCTGGCTTTCAACTAACCACGAATCGTTCTTCTCTCCGTCTTTTAAACCTCCATCTGAATGTACCCCTCCTTCCTCCTGTGAGTCCTGGTCCTGGTCCAGCCACATGAGGGAGGCTCGGTCGCTCAGAGGAGTTCCACTTCCTCCATCACTACAGCTGCTGTCTTGGACTACAAACATGGAGTCTGAGCAGCTGCTCTCAGAGAGACATATCCCACTGCTACTGTCTAAGGACGGACAGCATGACATGTAGAAAAGTCAGGTATACAATCCATCTGTCTGTCTATCTATCTGCCTGTCTCCCTCTGTCTTTTGCTCTCTGTCTGTCCTCTAGTCTTTTTTCTTACCTTGCCTTCTCTTTTTCTTCTTCACTCTTACAGCTTTCACCACCAGCTCCTGTTGCATCTCTTCCTGACCCAGGGGGGCACTGTAGCATCTGCCGCTCAGCTCACGGGAGCTCACGGGATGTGAGGAACTGCAACTACGAGAGCTGCCAGTTAGCAAACAGGACTGTCGGCAAAGCTGCTCCATCACCTGCACCAACATGCAGCCAGTCAGTAACAAGTTAATAACATTACCAGTTAACCAGTCTAGTGGATTGTGGACAGTTACCTCCAGCTGTTCCAGCTGCTCCTCTGCCTCCGTCACTTCCTCCTCCTCTTGCTCTTTCTTCTCACCAAGTGCCCCTCCCCCTCCCTCCTGTCTAGCCCCACCCTCTGCGATGATGGCCATGGTTCTGATTGGCTGAGCTGTTTCCACTGACCCGGTTTGTGGAAGGATGGTGGGTGTGGTCAAAGGTGAGGACAAACGGATGGAGAGCTCAGACACTGAAGAATTTAATCAAACGGGTAAAAAAAAATGTTGTTACCCCGTCAGCAGTAGCAGTAGCAGCAGTAGCAGCAGCAGTAGTAGAAGTATCACTCACAGCTGGAGGTCAGTCCCTCGGGGCTGTTGGACAATCGGATGACATCTCTGTCTCCTTTCAGGATGAAGATCTCATTCTCACAACACGACACTGATACAATGTCTCCACTGCTCTCCAAAGATCCGATGATCACCTGAACACATCAGATATAAAACTGATCAGATATCAAACATCAACACATCATCAATCACTCATTGGCCCTGTACAGTATTTACACGTGGCTTTTGTGATCAGATCACAAGTGGACAGCTCATCATCACAGATGATGTGGTAAAGGGTCTGTTGATGAGCTTAAGAGTCATGATTAGAAACAGTCTCACCTCGCTGACACAGTCCACGACGTAGACGCTGTACTCGTTCCAGCTCAGGATCCAGTCCTTTCTGAGGAAACAGCTGAGCACCCCGAGCTGTCTGTCTGCTGGACGATATGCTCCAACTGGGCCAGGATGAGGAAACAACTGAAACTGAGGAATCTGACAGACAGAAGCGTGTGAGACAGACAGACGGACAGAGAGAGACAGACAGCAGAGAGAGAGTCAGACAGTCACATTCAAAGAGACAGACAGGAGAGAGAGAGAGAGAGAGAGAGAGAGAGACAGAGAGAGAGAGAGAGAGAGAGAGACAGACAGAAGAGAGAGAGAGAGAGAGAGAGACAGACACACAGACTGAATTGAACAATCGTAGTATTTCTATATTTCATTCAACCACAGTAAATCATATATGTGCAGCTTCAACAGAAACAGTACACGTATGTTGTCAGTGTACCTGTGTGTTGAACAGAGGTTTGAGCTGTCGCGTGTCCTCCACCTGTCCTGTGATGTCACACCTCCACAGTCTGAGTCCAGGCCGAGCAGCAAACACCTGAAGGTCGCTCTGTTTACATAGAGCGGGCAGGAAGCAGGCGCCGAACCTGCCACTGCTGCAACCAATACACACACCGATGTCATCAAATAAACATATCAACACGCGTGTCAACACACACATATGTCAACACGCTGCGCGCTCTCTCTCTCTTCTTCTGGATCTCAAGCTGGTTTTGTTATATTTTGTGTGTTGTAGGACCTACGCGTAAGACATGAATGTTGTATGACCTACACAATGAATGATGTGTGATGACGCAGTGTTGTATGACATACATGTTCTATGATATGCGTGTTGTATATTACATGTATGCAGTGTGTTGTACCTCTTGCGGGGTTTAGAGCCCAGCTGCTGGACTTCCTGTGTCTGTGTACAGTAGAGCAGAGATCTGTGCTGCGTTGACACCAGCAGCACCTGCTGACTGTACGCCACCTGAACTACACCTGAGGATTCCTCCAACAGCAGCACAGGTTTACACAGCCCCTACACACACACACATATATATATATATATATATATCACGTGTATATATATATATATATATATATATATATATATAACATGTTAAAACATGTATAATGTATATATCCAGACAAGGTCATTCTAACTTATAATAATTCAATTTTATGATGTCATTGTGATGTCATTTGTACCATATGATACCATCAATGATTGGTTGATCTAGATAAACAGTATGCTGTGTCTCTAATCATATTGGTTACAAAAGTTAATGCATCACTAGACTATATGACCTCATAGTGATGTCATGATTACGTCATTCCTCCCAGGTGACCATGTACAGTTTAGTGTGAACAGTGTAGACACTAGTGTGTTGAGGTGGCTTCACCTGGTCCAGGTCCAGAGCTGAGAAGACGACTCGTCCTTTATCATCTCCTGAGAACAGTTTCATCCCGTTAGTGCTCCAGGCCAGTGATGTTACTGAACCTTTGTGAAGCCCAATCACATCGAAACGCCTCAACTGCACACAGACAGGCAGAGAGAGAGACAGGTTACACCTGAACACAAAGAGAGACAGACTCTTGTCTATGCTACTGTGGATTTTTTAAAAACTGATATTTGCCCTCCAGTGCAAAACAAATGCTCAAACAGACATGCCAGGCCAGTATCGCAGCCCAGCCATCGACCATTATCGGAACCAAGTTCCAAAAATACTGATGGTTTGTTTAAAACGCCCCATCAGCGTGGATTAATCGGGCAAACTGATGAATCGGTTGACCCTTAGTGCACACGGATACACAGAAACCAGAGTTTTTAAAAATCGGCACTTTGGAAGACGTTTGTAAAAATAAGTGGGGGGGGTGGGGTGTGTATGTGTGTGGACAAGAACCTAAAACACAGGAAAACGTTTGTTTGGCAAAATATCCACATCAGTGTGGGCCGGGCCTGAAACACACCTGTGGATCTTCTCACCTGTTTGTTGCGACCAGGAAGTGGAGACACCAGCTGGAAGACTGACACCCGACCAGATGCTGTTCCTACAGCAACCAGATCATCAAAACAGCTGAGCAGCTTTACAGCTGTGATCGCATCACACTTTCCCTGCAGCACACACACATAAACACATCTTAAACACACGTCAAACACACACACTGGAGCTACTACAATAAGCACCACAGAAGAAAAGATCTGACCTCCAGACTGTACTTATTCATGTGTGCGAGGCGGCGACAGTACAGGTACAACATGCCGATACTGCTGCCCACCGCCAGGAAGTCACTGCTGCTGTCAACAGCCGTCAGGTAGACGAGCACAGACCTGAACCCCCGCTGCACCTGAGGAGAGATAAAAACCATCATCTCTCTCTCTCTCTCTCTCTCTCTCTCTCTCTCTGATTTATTGAACAGGTGGGCCTTGATATTCACATTCTGTTCTGAAATGCTGTTAACAGCTGGTCTGGGTTTTAGCCTGGTTTGGACTGGTTCAGTACCTTGGCTGGGATGGCGTTCAGCAGGTGGTAGAGCGGGCAGAACTCTCTCAGGACGGACTGCGGGGTCAGCTGAGTCGCCATGTATCTGCTGAAGTGGACTCACACTGGTCCTGAAAGTCAGTTCAAAACTCCAATTTAAAAGCACATCAAATAACTGAAAACCAGCATCAGTAGAACCTCACCATCTGCAGCCATGACAGAGCCCTGCACCAAACCCAGTTAGAGAAAACTAACATTTTACTGTTCACTTACAAAACCAAATCTAAAGAGAACGTCATATAGATTGAAACAGGTCTGTAATGAAGGAGTGTAAACAGCCGAAACCTCATTGAAACCACATTCTTTGTTTCACACAGAGAGGAAGTGACAGTGAGATGAAGGAGCTCGGTACTTTCAGTTGGACTGAGCTCTGCACCGAACCACAGAAACAGTTCAGTTTCATAGATCATCGTCACACGACACATGATAACGTCATGTTGATTAACTTCATTAACACGACACAACACTTCATTTCAAGTTCAGGTTTTAAGATATATTTCTGGATTATTCTCCCGATACAGACAGAGGGCGGTGACGACCAGCGTAAACTTAACACCAATGAAACGTCGTTTGGTTGATCACACATGCACCGAATGAAACAGAATTATTCACAAGAGTGTGACATCTCTTCAGTCAGAGCTGCCAAACACAGTGTTTCACACACACTGAAGATAATCATAAATTAGCATCTTGCTAATGGAGTCTGGTGTGACGATGTCAGACGAAGACGCCGGCTCACGTTAACACGAGACTTCTGTAAACAGCTAAGCTCACAAACAAACCAACCAACCAACCAACAAACAAACAAACCAACATCATGCTGTTTACCGAGCTAGCTTCACTAACAGAGCACAGGTTAGCTAGCATCATATGAGAGTAGCTAATGCTAACGCAGCGTTAGCATCAGGAAGAGGCATCACTCACTGAGGCTGATTCCAGATGTTGTTGCAGGTGTTTGTTTCACAGCTGGATGTTAAACAGGTGACATGAGGCGGACAGATGCGGAGACACCGTCAACAAACTGCGCCGCTCACCGGCGACACGGAGAATTACACCTTCACCTCTGATTGATTTGATGTTTCCATGATTTTTTTATTTTCTGATTCATCAATAAAAAATAACTGACCGGAAGCGGAAACTCAGCGACTGCTGCTTAGAAAACGTGGAGGCTGGACCCTCCTTCCATTTCACACTGATGTCACTTGTTTTTATGTGACAACAACATTTTAATAATTTGTTTATACCCTAACACACGCTTTTATTTCTGATCCAATAAACGTCATAATGTTTTATACGAGTAGAAAAACGTTTGTTTATTTTACAGATTAGATTTTATATTATATATAAAACGATGTAAAATACACATTTATTCAACGATTCACATTTTTCATGTTAAAATGCTGAATCCGGTCCTCGAATCCGCTCCGCAAATTCAGAGTCTCTGCTCCGGCTGTGGGCTAAGCTAGGCTAGTTCAAAAGTCCCCCGCTAACCGTGACTCGCTCCCGGTGTCGCCGCTGCCGGTAAAGACGTCCACGATCCCCGCGGAGCGTTTTAACCGCTCGCACGCACCGACTTCGTTCCACTGTATTTTACCTCCGGATGATTGGAGCCACCGACTGGCCCCCAGTCTGAGCTAAGCTAACTGTTAGCCTCGCAGCCAAAATGGCGGACAAGGAGGATGAGAGCGGACCGATCAGAACAATAAGAGCCGCAGAACCGCCCGGGACCGCGGCTCACCCCCCCGCCGCTCAGGTCAGACAGCCCGGGGAACTCAACGGTCTTTCCGCGGGCAGTTCACAGACCGTGTCCGGTGTTGAGAGCGGCCCGTCCGGGCAGAGTTTGCCGTCAGGGTCCGGAGCTCAGCTGGAGGACTTCTTACAGAGATGCCCGGAGGAACAGAGCATCCTGGTGGGCACAGAGCTCACGGGCCAGGGTCCGGACCTGGTCAACACCACGATCATCTACGTGCAGCCGGACGGCAGCCTGGTGGAGGGCTCCGGGCTGACGGCCGAGGAGCAGCAGTTTCTGCTGGAGCAACTCACCAGGCAACAGCTCGTCCAGGTCCCCGACACCGAGGCTGCACAGCTGCTCCAGCAGAGCCAGCTGCTCAGAACCACCCCGGTCCACAATGCGACCCTGGATCCGAGTCAGCTGCAGCAGGTCATCAACCAGGTCACCAAGTCCAAGCAGCAGGTCCAGGTTCTCCAGCAGGTTCCTCAGGAGAACCTCAAGACCCAGAACAATGCCTCCCAGCAGCTGAAGAGCGTCGCCCAGCAGGTGGCCATGCACACCAGTGGCTCAGTCCAGGTGGTCCAGAAGAAGGTGAGTCACACATGGAGCCACATCTGGCTCAGACAGATCCACAGGTTCAGGTGTACTCACCTGTCTGTCACAGCAGGAGTCCATCAATGTTCACTCAAAGGTTCCCAAACGAGGGATCTGGATCCCACAAGGGGTCAGGATAAATGTGACCTGCGATCTGCTGGATGACGTTTTTATTCAGGTTATTAAACAAAAAAATTCCGGTAAGATGTATTTGTGGTAATTACCTCCACCACCAAGAGCTTTCATTAGCGAATATTAGCAGGATTATGCCTAACGTGGGGGGGAAATCCAATTCTTGAGCTGTTCTGAATTAATGTGAACATCCACAAATGCTTTTCACTGTCAATTAATCTGCAGTTTCTCGATGATTTAAAATATTGAAAACTTGTTATTGTTGATTGACTCAAACCAGACTAAATTAGAAAAAGTGGAAATGCAGAATCTGTTTCTGAGACGTTTCCATCGCAGTTCAGTTTTTCATATAAAAGATTTAAGTTAAAGCATCTCAACCTTTAAAGGACCCACTTAGGTGAAAAATGCCCAGAAGAAAAAATCATGTGATTTAGTTAAAGGTCACTTTGTGTGAAGAGTCTCAGACTGAGTCAACACTTCCACTCCTCACAGGTTAAGACCTGATATCAGTTTCTCTGCTGCTTCCTCCATCACCTCCTTCCTCTTACACTTGTCTACTGACATAGCTGAGTCATGTGACCACACTGTTTCAAATCCAGATGTTCAGCTGGCGACAGTGTCAGGTGATGTAAACATGACCTCTGCAGCAGAGTTAATACGTCACTTCCTGTGTCTGTCTGCTGCACCCTGCAGACCCAGGGGTCTCATTTATAACCGTGGCGTACGCATAAAACGGGGCCTGAAACGTGCGTACGCCACTTCCCATGCAAACGTTGGGATTAATAAAAACAAACTTGACGGGAAAATTGTGCGCATTTCCACGCAAACTCTGACCCATGCATACGAATGTTTTGGAAACGGGAAAGTGGCGACGCAGACGTGAGGTGGTGAACTGAAGCAGATTATTGATCCACTTCATCAATAACATTAAAACCAACAGCTTTAGTTGTGCTCGCGCAACAAAACTGTTCCACACGAACCTTCAATACAAAAATATATAAAACAAATTACGTTCAGATTCCATGAAACAGCGGAGTTGCAGAGCTGAGTCATTATAGTTTTTAACAATATCTTCTAACACTGTGTATCATCCAGGACGAGTGTGTAAAAGGTCTGTAGTGAACGTGGCTGTTCCATCAGGTGCACAGAGCGACCTGGAGATCACTATAAAGAAAAACTATTCACTTTCAAACTTCTATTTCCAAACAATATCCCAGAGAAGGTGAGGATCCACTGATGTGAGGGAATCGGTCCGGTTGCTCTAAATAAATAAATACTGCCGTGACACTGGTGCGTGATGCTGCGTGATGGATGCAGGTGAATGGAAGGATGAGGAGGAAACGAGGGTTCAGCGATGACTGATCAGCTGATCTAGATTCTATAGATCTGTGATCTCCGAGCTGAACTGAGTCCAGTATTAGATCGACTGGAACCGAACCATCCCAGGACAAACACGAGCTTATAATAACAATTCTATAGATTGAGGACATCACATCTGTCTCTGAATTTAATAATCCTGCAGTTTTGGATGATTAAAACACGAACAAGTTCCCTCACATTCTGACAGTGTGTTTTTCCATTGGTCAGCAGCATAATTTAATATTCATGAGGTGCTTTGCATTGACCATTTATGGTTGAAAGTGGGCGTGTAGAGGGCGGAGTATGAGGCAGATCCATGTACGAACGTTTCCAGGTGGACTGTGATTTATAAAGTGAACATTGCGTTCAGGTGTGCGTGCGCACGGTTTTATAAATCCGATTTTTTTTTTGTGTACGCCATTTTCGGCTTTTGTGCGCACATACACTTTTAGTCTGAATCCCATGCACTGTTTTATAAATGAGACCCCTGGTGTCTCCATATGTTTCCATATGTTTGCTTGTTAATATTCAGTCAGAATTAAAATCTTTAGGTTAAATCAACTGGTTTTATTCAACTCAAATATTCTTGACATGGAATTGACTCTTCTATTGATTATAACTGATGATTCAGTGAATATCAATATCTGTTATCAATGACATATCTCAGTTGTTCCACAGTGTCAACGTGAGGATCTTTCTGAGACTAAGCAGCTTCTGGTTTTCTGTCCTTTCAGTCGGAGCCCGTCACTATTCAGATCAAGGTTCCTCCCAAACAGGAAGTGAAGTACGGCTCCACCCTGCAGCAGAAAACTGTATGTGTCAATCATCCCCAGGTGAAGCTGTCAGCCAATGGCAGCGTGAGCAGTGCTCAGATCATCCACATCCAGCCTGTGGTTGGTCAGGAGGGTCAGCAGTTCTTCCTGCAGCAGAGTCCAGGGGACCCGCCCATCCAGCTGCTGCTACAGAGCCCTGCCCCTGTTGTTGGATCTCTTCTCCCATTGGTCCACAAGCTGACGGGCCATACCACATCAACAGCCACTGCCTCTGGTCCGAGTCAGAAACCTGCAGCCCCCCCCACCTCTGTTAGGACATTGGCCACCTCCATTGTTAAGACCCCGCCCAATTCTAGTAATGTCAGCATCCCGCCAATCAAACCCACGAACGGAACGACGACCGCCGCCAGGAAGAGTCCCGTCAAACAACCTGCTGTTCTGATGACCATCACACCCGCCCTATCTGCCACCGTGACCAAACCTCCACCGCCCCCTATGATCCCAGCAGTGAAGGACAGAGAAAAAGACAAACTGAAGAAGAGGTTAAAGAAGAGGGAGAAGAAGGTGGCGAAGGTCCAGACTAGATCTGGTCGGGTCTCCAGACCACCGAAGTACAAAGCCAAAGATTACAAGTTCATAAAGACAGAGGACCTTGCTGACAGCCACCAGTCCGACTCTGACGACTACTCTGAAATGAGCATGGAGGAGGAGGAGGAGGAGGGGGAGGGCGTGAGGAAGGATGGCCCCACCCCTGGTGCCTCCACCTCCCTCACCTACAGCCACAAGTCCAGGTCCCACCACTGCCAGACCTGCGATAAGGCCTACATTGGTCCTGGAGGCCTGAACCGGCACTATAAACTAAACCCGACCCACGGAGACCCTGATCCCCCTGGCGACCAGCCTAGCAACACACCACACCCAGTCAGAGAGGTCAGCCATTCACAGGAGACGACAGTCACAGAGGAGGAGACGGAGGACACACCTGCTGCCACGGCAACAAACAGAGTAAGAGACCTGTCCACCAATCAGAGCTGTCGTTGACGTGTTAGTCTATGTATCGATTATATACGTTATTTAACTTGCGCACACACACACACACACACACACAGTGTGATCGGACACATGTGTAAACTCAGTCTGGGTTAAAACAATAGACTTAATAAACGTTTGATGCTGTTGGTGCAGAGCTCAGTGTGAATGACACAGAGGAGCAGTACTTCAGTGGACTGAGTGGAGCTGTGCAATGCTCCCTGGAGTCTGCCCCGGTAACCAACTGTTTACCATCACAAACCGTAATCTGATGTAGTTATATATATTATATAATCTGATATAATTATATAGTTTGTATAATCTATATAAACAATAACCACCGTTCACATCATCTGTTTCATTCTGTGGGGGTGGGGGTGTGGTGTTATTTCATGGTTAGTTATACAGGTTAATCATACGGGTTAGTTAAACGCAGGTTATGTGCATTCAGGTTAGTTACACATGTTAGTTATAATCTGCTGTACTTTCTGTCTGTGTTCAGGTGGAGGGGGGTCCAGCAGCAGCTGTAGGACTCAGGGGCCTCCATCACCGAGGCCCCGGCCGACCCCGGGGCCGAGGGAGGGGCCGAGGGAGGGGCAGAGGGAGGGGCCGATCACTGGCACCGCCTCCTAAAGTGAGTTCACGTCAACTTGGTGAATCACACCTGTACGTTTCCAGAATCTCAGACCTGCAGTAAATCACACCTGTGCAGATCTAAACTATGACGTGATAAACTGGGTTACTTCCTCAGATTCCCACTTTCTGCTGAAATTAGGTTAATAATCAGTTAATCTGATTGGTCAATTCTCTCAGGTGACAGTGGGCCTTGTCAGTAGGCGTGGTCGACGTGGACGACCTCCAAAGCTTAGTGTTACCATGGTTACGTCAGAGCAGCAGGCGGAGAGGAGACGAGACCGACTGCAAGAGGTAAGAGGAAGGAAGTGAAGACATGGACTTTCAAAGTAAAGTCTTTGTTTACAGGTATAATGTAATGACCCATACATACAGGTGTGTGATTTGTTGTTTCCATGACAATGGTGTGTTATTTACAGCTGGTGGCGCAGTGTGAGGACGAGGAGCTGATGGACATCGTTCTTCCTCGTTTAACCAAAGTATTGAGTCTGTGGGAGCTGCTGTTGGCAAAGGTACATGCTAATAAAACACACGCTAATATTACACTCATACACAGTAAAGTGTTTAATACATGCTTGTTCCCTGCACAGACTCAAGATGTGTCATGTGTTGTGTTGGAGTTTATCTCCTTTCTGCTGTAACGTGCTGCAGAAATCTGGTTTATATCACAGACTCAGTCCAGATCCTGAGTCCGGATCTGACACTGTCTTGTGTCCTCTGTAGGTGGAGCGTGGTGGTCCTGCTCGGACTCGGTTTCCAGACATTTACCGTGAGTACGAGTCTCTGCAGGTTCATGTGAAACAGGCCGCTCAGGATTATATCATCAGTCCACAAGGAGGAGCCACGCCACTTGAGGTCAGGAACATTGAGGTGAGAGTTTCTACTGCGATCTGTTGTGAGCTACTTTGATCTGTTGTGAGCTACTGTGGGTGAATCTGAACTGGACTGTGTGATTCAGGTTGCCAGGTCTCTCGGGATCCTGGATGAGGTGAACAAGATGAGGGTGGTTCCTGGGGCATCTCCCTGTCCCAGTCTGACCAGTAAGAATGTTCGATACATCGAGGTAAACAGGCTGGTGGTGACCTTCAGTTCTGAGTACAGGGTTCAGTTTTAGTCTGGTTCTAGATACAGTCTGTTTTTCTTTATGACCTGTTTTACTGTAGAACCTATGGCAGGTGATGTGTATCCCTGATTTAATCCAAATATGTTTCCCAGAATTCTAAGATGCTACCGCCGTCGAAGAGATTCAAGATGGAAAACAGCGTTCCAGTTCACCAGAACGGAATAGAGATGCACAAAACAGGTACAGATACTACATCTGCTGCCCCCTACTGGACTGGGTTTGTTTCTAACTTTTCACTTTTCTGTTCAAGGTGGGAAAACAGTGACCCCTGTGACCCCCGTCACCTCCTCTCAGGACTCCAGCTTGGTCTCTGTGTCTCCTCTGGTGATTCCAGATGGAACCAAACTGTCGACCACCAGTGCTGACTTCAGGTGAGCTGACCCAGGTGATCTCATGGAGACATGTTGGTAAAGGTGTTCTGAATGTGTGTTGGTTTCATATTGAGCTAGAATCTTCCAAAACTCAACAAACAACGATTCTCACTTGGGAGAGAGATATGAAATAGGCTCTTTGGGCCGTTTCAACATAAATCGTTAAGGTCTGAATACGGGCTCACTCCAAATTTAGAGGCGTCTATGGTTTGACTATGGAGATAGAAACGACTCCTGCACAACGCATTTATTTATTCTTTTTTTTTGTCTCAATGCTATATACATTTTCTAGATGTAAAATACATTTTTGTGTACATCTAGGACACATTTTTGTAAACGTGGGATTTACCTTTTTATGTCCATTTGTTTTTCAACCATCATTTATTAATTTGTAGTGTATTTGTTTGGGTCGTTTTGTATTTGCAAAACAAAACGAATAAGCGTGTTGATGGTGTTTTGTCATTTCAAACCACACTGTGTTTGCAAGGGAATGGGAGGGATTTGTAAAACATGTTTAGTTTGTTTGTTGAGTTTTGGCAAGAATCTAGCACCATAGTTTCACACCTGGACCAGGTTTACAGAGATAATCTGATCTGAAGTGTGAATGTGTTTCACTGGTGTTGCAGCGCTTCTGGCTCCACCTCTGCTAAGACGCCCGCAACCAAGGCTCCACCCCCTGACACACCTATGGAGGTGACTCCAGGAGACCAGGGGGAGGGGCCTCTGCAGACTCACATCCAGTTGGAGTCTCTGCCAGCGGGCCAGGACCAGGCCCTGAGTACATCTGACATCGCAGCCCAGATGAAGGAGCTGGAGGAAGCTCTGGGCTCAAGTCCCGAAACTGAGACAAAACCTTTGAAGTCCGACTCTGTCCAGACACCTGGGTCTACCTTGATTCAGACAACCGGGTCCGCAACAATCCAGACTCTTGAGTCCAGCACAGTCCAGACACAGGCCTCCTCTCAGCTACAGCAGGGGGACTTGTTTCAGTCCAGCACCACAGAGGAATTTGAAGCCAAAGAACTGAAAGAGGGACAGGAGATCTACATTGAGACAGAGGGGCTAACAGTCCAACTGGCAGAACCCGGATCAGACCGGATCGTCATTGTCAATGGGCCAGATGGGACCACTATGCATATCCAGACTCAAGAAGGGGTCCCCCTGGAGGCGGTCCAGGCCCTGCTGGGAATCGAGGCATCAGATGGAACTAAACCCTGAAGAGAATCTAGACTGATCCGAACTGAGCACAGTCTAGATTTTTAAGGCGGTATTTGTAAGGTCGTATGAGCTTGTAAGTGCTGCAGCTGTGAGAGTCACAGGTGAAGATCATTCCTGGACCTGAGTGTGGTGCCCCCCCTTCAGGACAACATGGACATTGTCATAGTGGGTATAATGGAGAGCTGTTTGTGGTTTCAGGTGTTGCTTTGCACCTGAGAATGAACGGATCAGGATCACACCTGAATCTGTTCTTGTCAGATGAGACATCGCATTCTCTCTTTCTCTGATCAAAGGCAGAGCAACGCCGGCAATCAAAAAGTATTGATCATGAAGTTCTGACTGATCAAACATTAGTAATGGCATCATTTCATGTACTAGAAAAGACTAGAAGAGCACGATATAAATACAGACCATTGACCATTTATTTGTGATGGAGTTGATAAAACTGTGGCATGACCCCTCTGAGCTGCCATACTCATCTCAGTTCTTTCAGTTCTCACCTTTGATGATGTCGCCGTTGCTCGACAGAAGGTTGCTGGTTTTTAGAAATGAATTGATTGTAAATTTGTTAACTTTTGTTTTCTGTGTTTGGTTGATGTAAAATAGAAAACGATTGTTTATATGTAGATAAATATAAAAAAAGTTTTAAAAAGTTGCACTATTTTATTACTTTTTATAACTTCACAAACATTTTCAAACTTTAACTCAAAGTTAGATGGACTAAAAACAGTTTGGAGGAAATCAAACTATTAATTTGTCACATTGATCATTAAACTTGTTTCTTGTTCCTCCAATAAACTAATCGAGTGTTTGATGATTTCACGTGATGAAGGTCAGAGCGTCTTCATGACTTCATTGTGGATGAATCGTCATGGTGACACTTAATTATTATTTAATTATTTATCCTTTGTGTTTCAGTGTTTGTATGATGGGTAACTGATGAAATACTGAATAACTGAATAAATAGAACTTTATTAACACTGTTATTATGAACAGAGCCGCTGAGTTCACCTGTTTGTTTCACACATCTACGCTAACACCTGGATTCTCAGAAGACAGGAGATGATGAACATCACAGTGGGCGGTGTCCAGTCTCCAGCAGCAGAGCCTCCAGGGTCTGTCTGGTCTGGGGGGGGGTGTAGGGCTGATGTAGCCAGCAGGACAGAAAGACCATGTCAAGGTCAGGGTCTGTAGTGTGAGCGACTTCCTGCAGGACGGCCTGCTTTAACTTCAGCTCCTGACTGAATGCTTCCCACAGGAAGCCAGATGATGATTCTGAAACAATAAAATGCATCTTGAACGTAACCTTATTTTTTCTCCCGATGTGATTCTGGCAGCAGGTGGATCATACAGATGTTGTACAGGTGAGTCTCATGACACCACTCACCAAACTGTTCAGTGTTCCAGGTGTGAAATAGAGGACATTTTCTTCCTTCGGGTCCATACTGAAATTCCTCCAGATCCCGAATGCCTCGCTGTGATGTCATCAGATGCTCCATCTTTGTCACCATGGCAACCTAACAAGACAAGAAATCAACAGATCATTGGCCAATCAGAGAAGCACTTGTCTGACCATTTTTCTTCAGTGAATTATCAATTACTAACTAATCCAAAATAATCGTACAACTCTGTCATGGGTTGTGACATCATCCAGTGTGACGCCATAAATTATGACAAAGGAAATAATCACCATTTTGACGACGATGTCATGAAGTTTGCTGCATTCTTCCTGCAGCTCCAAAGCTGGAGTTGACGAAGACGAGGAAGACTCATCCACCAGCTGCTGCTGTTTGTTCCGAGACCTGTAGACGCAATCTAACATGTCACCTACATGCACACATCATCTAAACATGTCTACTACATGTACATGTATGTGATAAATTCATCAGACTGACTTAAACTCACAGTTTGATGTTGACGATGTTGGCTGCTACACAGAATCCATTCTCATTGAGCTTTTCCCACCTCAGCATCAGGTTGTGCCAGTCGGCCACGTTATCTTTGATTTTTCTAGCACTTGCTGTGACAGCAGAGCACTTCCTGTTTGCTGAGGTCATCTTGATGTCACCTGACTCACCTGAGAACATAGTTAACCTGATTTTATTATTGAACAGAAAGAAAATTACATGTTCAAACATAAATTCCATCGTCATTGGCCCAGGCTGAGGAAATCCAACTGACAGGACTTCCTCTGTCTCCGCCTCATCTCAGAGAGAGAGGTGCATAAAACCAACAACCCTCTGGAATCTCAACACCAGCTCATTTTTAAAAAATGGTGAAACTCTGATTTGTTTCAAATTGTTTTCTAATTGATTTCTGGATGTTTGGTAAAGTTCCTACACAATTCAAACTCTTTACTATACACATACAGTATATACATATATATGTATATATATGTATGTATATATACATATATATACATATATGTAAGCTAGATTTAGAATGTATGGTAGAGATATTTATATACAGCATCACCCTTTAGACTTTAGGTTACAAGCTTATACTATTTGAAAATCATTACTTACCGCCTCCAGGACAAACACAAAGACTTCACTTCATTTTACTTCCTACATTCAATTGCACTTTGTCAATTCACTTTTTCTCTTCTGTTTTCTCATTTTAACTTAGTTCATGTTGTCTTTCTCCAAGTTTATCTGCAGAATTACTTTCTCTTTAAGCAAAATCAACAGCTGATCAGAAGAACACTTCATCCAGAGACACGTGTGTGTGTGTGTGTGTGTGTGTGTGTGTCGATATATATATATGAATAATTTCATTTCAATATCGATCATCCATATTCTTGCAAGGAGATCGAACATAAAACCGATATGAGATTATTAATGAAATATCCAAACATCTTTCCTTGGTTTAAATCGATCCATACATGATTCGACCAACTGATCGAACGATCCGTTCACTCCTTCCATCGATCACTCGATCACTCGATCACTCACCCTCCATCTGATCGAGCCTCTCCACCGGCGATAGCTTCCTGGTTCTTCTTCTTCTGTGGTGTGTGGAGGTCCTCCGGGAGTTCTTCTTCTGTGGTTGTTTTCAGGCAGAGTGTGACGTCACTGCTCACGCTCTCTGCGTGCTGACGCAACAGGAAGAAGGAAAGTGACGCAGAAGGTGCGTCAACAAATGTTCTTTCCATTACATTTCATTGAGCAGACGCTTTTATCCAAAGCGACTGAATAAGTGCGTCAACCCTGAGGAACGAACCAGAACCAGAATCAAGAAGGAACTATTTATTCTAAAAAGCAAAACTACAAAGTGCTATAAGTGACATTTAAGTGCTAAATAGTTACTTTAAAATTAGGGTTACAATACATAATCATATTGTTTTACTTAGTTTTGGTAATTTAAGGGTGACCTAACCCTAAAAGGTTCGAAAGTACCATCTGATATGATATATAATATATATGGTTAGGCAGCCAGGCACCGGGGACAGTTCGTGGTTTTTTACCCAAAGAGAGCAGACGTCATCTTTAGTTTGTGAAAATGTAAAAATAACCACGTGACGCCTGCCTGTGTAAGATTTAATCCTCTGTGGATTTTAGATTTAGAGTTTTTATTCGCTTACTTTTTTAATCAAGTGTGGGGATAAATCACCGTTACAGTAAAATTGTTGAACTTCATGATTGAGTTCAAAGTATGAGCACATTAGACATGTTTAAAAAATAAATTTACACAGATTTATATAGAGTCAAACTGCTTTTTTCTTGAATTTGCAGTGGATTGTGTTAAAGGTCCAGTCTGTAAGATATAAAGATTGGAAGGGGGTGTTCAGCTGCAACATGATACTTTACCACTAGATGTCACTAAATTCTAGACACGGGTGCTGAATGGTTCACACGCAACACTGACACGACTGTGGCATCACTGCAGTTCAATAGCTGACCACTGATTTAACAATGAGAATAATGTTTTGTGACCTGCCCACATGAATACTTAATATTCAGTGTAAAGGAAATCACTATCAGCGTTACACTATTAAAAACATGAACCTGCCTGGACTAACGCTTTAAAGACGGTTTTTAATGGTAGATCACTGACAATTTCCATCAGCCTTTAATTTAAGACCGATTTTAATTGGACATTTTAAGCAGCCTGTAAAACCCTCCAGCTGGAAACTGTCAGAAGTTTTTAAGATGTTTGTGTCGATGTCTGACAGCTTCTAGTTTAGCAGAATGTTGCTTGTGATGAAGTCATCGGAACAAAATAAATAGAATATACTGAAAACACTTTTATTTTGAAATTACAAACAGGCTTCCTGTTCAGGTATTTACATAAAATAAAAAAAAAGATTTATATAAAAACAAAAATGTCCTTTTTCTGCATTCACACAGTCCATTATTCAACTCCCAGAATGCTTGGCGTGCAGTCACAGTCTGTTCACATATCGTTACTCTGATGTGTCGTCTTTCTGTTTCTTCTTCTTCTTCTTCTTCACGCCTTCAACAGCAACAACCTGCACAAAGAAAATGTTCTCACTTTAACTGAATGTCAAACTGGTCATTATTAAGGTACACCACCACATCAGAATGTCGTTTCCTGTCATGTGACCAGACTCAAACCCGTGTGCTAAAAACAAATCATTGCATTTTGTGAACTTCTTTAAAACCAAACTGACCTCTGTAATGAGCTCCGCCCCCGTCTCATCAAGACCCACCCCCTCTTCTACAGAGCCGGCCTCCTCCAGTTTAATCCTCTTCTCTTTCTTCTTCTTCTTCTTCTCTTTCTTTACTTCGTCGGCAGGCTGCGCTGCTGCTGCTGTTGTTTCTCCATCACTGTCCGTCGCCTCCCTCTTCCTCTGCAGAACAAAGTCAAAGTCATGACCGGATCACCGAACACGTTTGAATCTCGAAAGTCACATGATAAACTGATTGTTCCTACTTTACCTTTGCTGAGGCATCACATGACCCCTCCTCTTGACCAACTTTGGAGACGCTGTCAATTAAAATAAAGTTTAATTGGACAATGCGTTAACTATATTTAATCACATTTACCAGAAGCTGTGATGTCACTGTTTCAGGTGAGCAGTAGCTCAGCCAATGACAGAGCAATGAAGCCCAACCTGAAGGTTACTGTAGCAGAGCGACTCCCTCAAAGAACACGTCAGCTCAGTGAGGGATAACTGTCTGCACCTGAGCAACAGACCCTGTACCCCCCCACCCGACACGTGTCTGCCCAGCCTGCTTCAGGTGACGTACCTGAAGTCCACATACTGCTTCTTCCAGTCCTGCGGCGTGCTGCCGTTTGGTTTCCCGTGTTTGTCAAGGAGTCCTTTCTGAATCATCATCTTCTTCTGACTCGCCTGAACAAACAAAAACAACCAGGGGTGTCCATCAGTTCACGCGTCCATCAGTTCAGCGGTCGTAGAATCGATTAGTTCACGTGACGTACCTTTGGTCCTAGACCCCACTTCCGAGGATACGTGTCTCTCTCCATGATCACCCTCTTTATCTTTGCCACCACGCCATGATCACATGTGGAGATCACCGCCGTCGTCATCAGAGCAACAGCTGGACAGATTCAACAACTGGTTTATAATTTAGGTCAAGACTGATCGATTATTAATATCTAATCAGATTTATTGATCTCAGCCATCAGAGAAGGGTGATAGATAGCAGGTCATCACAGCCTGAAGCTCCTGACGCTTCTGAACTCATCATGTGGCTTTAACACAAACACACACACACCTGTGCAGATGGCCTCTCCCTTGGTTGTTATCACGACGATGTCCTGGTTTACCTCGATGCCGTCCTCGTACCTGAGCACACCGGGCAGCATGATCTTGGCTCCATAGCAGATAGCGTTCACCTGGAGACAGCGATTCATCAGATGAGATAGGCGATGGCGTGGACGAGAGGAGACAGAGTTAGAGAGGAGGACTTACGGAGCTGTCCTTCATCACCAGACGTTTGAGAGACACCAGCAGCTTCTCCAGCGGGAACACGACTCTCCTCAGGTACGACTCATCTTTGTTGTGGTCAAACTGCCACTGAGCGTCCAGGACGTCGTGCATCGTCACCATGTGGTCCTGTATGTGCGATATTTCATGACAGTTACGCGATTTAAAAAGTAAATCTTAGAAAATGAGACATGAGGTCTTCAAAGGGGCGTGGTTACAGCACAAAAACATTCAATCAAACATTACATGTGGAAGTGCTAAAATTAGCCAAGTTACAGACCAATCAAGACTCATTCTGAGCTTAAGGTTTAGATTTATTCAACTATACTTGCTCCCTTTTACAGATGTTGGCAGGACGCTGCTCTGCTCCTGAAGTGTTGAGACGTTTCTCTGCGCTAATGACACATGATGTCGGCAGAGGCGAGACTTCACACGTAGAAACGATGTAAACTCAGACACCACTGCACGTTTCTTTTTCAAAGTTTAATTATCAGACCGGCACCGAACAGCAGGACTGAACTCAACACTTTGAGCCAATCAGGAAGTGACGCTGACCTTTTCTCCCATGACTCCGGATCGGACTCTCCTCAGTTCCTGCATCTGACCTCCGACCCCCAGCAGCAGACCCAGGTGGACACACAGAGTCCGGATGTAAGTTCCCGCTTCACAGCTCACCCAGAAGATACCTGCAACAGTCATGTGACATCATCGGGTCACGCCTCCGCTGCAGAGTTATGATTGACAAGTGCATTATTGACATATGACCTCACCCAGCCTCCTCTCTGGGTCGTACTCGATCAATTTGCTCTCGTAGATCGTTCGGACTCTCAGCTGACGCTTCACGGCAGCGATCAGGGGCGGTCGTTGGAACAAGGCGCCGGTCAGCGTTTCTATCGCCTGCATACAGAACCCGAGTCAGTCAGGGTCACATGATCGCCATGTGGTTTCATGACAAAATCCAACAATTACTTCTGTCTAAACGAAGGTTCGCAGAGTTCGTCGATCGGCTCATGTTCTCAGACTTACCCGAGCCAGAGTGTGTTCGCTCTCTATTGCATTGTGCAGCCGAACGATTCCCACATACTCTTTACCTGCAACACACACACAGAGAGTAGTGAGGGGGCCGCTTGATTTTACTGAGCTGACACTTAAGTCAGCCGGGTGGGAACATCAGGACCACACAGATCAAATGTAACTCTTTTTCTGACATGAAAAACAAGCTTGCATCCCTGCATACCGGCGCTCTGCTGAGATTTGACCAATCGCGTGGCTCGATCTACACACACGATTAGACACCCCGTGACCTTTGGGTCGAGTGTCCCGCTGTGACCAGTTTTCTCCACCCGCAGGATCCTCCGGATCCACGCCACCACCTCGTGAGAAGAGGGATTTGCAGGTTTGTCCAAGTTAATGAAGCCTGACCTGAGAGGAAACAGGAAGTACACAAATCAACATCTGTAGATGTCAGCGTGTTGGCTGAACACAGAACCTGATGGTGTCATGTTAGCTAAGCATTGATACCTGACGTAGTCCTGGATGCTCCTCTTCAGGGGGTTGCTGCCGCACGGTAGTGGGGTGTAATGAGCTGTACGGACATTCAGTTTGTCAAAATTCTGAGGGAAACAAATGTTCCGATTAAGTCACTTCCTGTATAAAGAGGATCAACAGGAAGTCATGCAACACACCACTTGTTTTAGAAGTCTGAGCTGAATAACTTAATGTAACACAGATGCTCTCTCTTCAAAATGTATTGTTTCGTTTGTGACTTTTACTCAATCACTAAATTAAGTCCCTGCGTCATGTGATCAGAACAGTAAATCGTCTTGGTAGCAGTCGGGTCAAGTCCTTCTCTCCGTGTGGGTCCAGGTCAAAGTCCGGCAGAACGCCAGCATGAACCTGGCACCTCAGCAGAAAGGCCCCGCCCCCAAAACGGGAGCCGAGCAGAGACAAGACGGCTGCCGCTCAGCGAATGGATAAACTAGATCATCACCTCACATGACGGAGCTGCAGGGACCATTCACATGTATACATCTAACCCTCCAGACTGTTTATACAGAACGTATTTAATTACAGTAACGTCATCAGGAATGAACCTGGATCCTGATTTAATACATCTGTGATCTGGATCATATTTCCTGGTCCAGGCGAGTTACCTTTAATAACAGAGGCCACTGAGACGTGTCCAGAGACGCCACCTTACTCTCCGGTCTGATGAGGAAGTCTCCACTCTGTTGAATCTCCTATTCCCCCACCAAAAAAATGTTTGGGTTAATTATGTCTCATGAAAAAAAATTATAATAACGTTAAAATCAGGTGATGTCACTGACCCCAACTTCATCTTCACTCATCTTCTTCATCTTCTTCTTCTTCTTCACTGACGCTGTGGAAACAGTGAAATCGTCATTTGAATCCGACTCAAACTTCAGATTCATGAAGAAAGCTGCAGCCCACGTGGCCTCAAACAGCACGTGGCTGTTAGCATCAGGGGCTAACACGAAGCTAACAGGCCGCTAGAATGATTAAACTACACGATCAACCCAGTACCCTGATCCGCTTTAACTCATCGGCACGCTGTACAGATCAATGACTGAGAACACGTGGTTCGTTTAAAACAGACAAACGTCGTTATTCCGGCAGCGGTTCTTCATCAGAACGACGAACACGAGGCAGGAGAACATCCGAACATTCACACGATGTAAAACTCATCGTCCTCTGGTTAGACTTAATTTAACCTTCGTGACTAAAACACGATTTAACGAGTCCAGTTAAAACCGTTTAAAGTTAAAAGTTGGAAACGTTCGCGGAGAAACGTGCTTCACACTCACCCTCTGTGTCCGCCATCTTGAAATGAGACTGAGCGGACACGCGACACCCCTTCTTCTGTGGTGTTTTACAGCATCCTGCCGGATGTAGCTCTACTGCCCCCTCTGGAGGAAAGTGACCCCTACATGTCAAACTGTGAACAACTGAAATCACCAGATTTTAATATAATATATATATAACTATAATATAATAGGGAGTAAGGGAAGACTTAATGTTCACAGTATAAAGTTAGTTAAACTTCCATTAAGGAAGAACAAGTGATTTTTACATTACATTATTGATTATTATCAATATTATTACTGATTGTGAACCAGTTTCTCTGCTTTGATGCAAATCAAAGTAACAACAGGTGAAATGGAGGCAGAAGCAAGACGAGCCCCAAACAGGGAATGTTTTTAATGTGGTGTCCACAGACAGCTGCTCTCTGCTGATCCTTCCTGACTCCTTCTACTTCTGGGTTCTGCTCCTCCTCACTGCTGGTAGCATGAGGAGCTACCTGCAGCTCCATCAGGCTGCACAGGTAGTCCAGCTCTCTCCCAGCACAGTGTCCAGAGCCTGGAGGAGACAGCAGGAGACGCCAGGAGACACCAGGAGAGTTGAACAGTAGAAGAGCATCAACCCAGCAGCAGGTATCTGCTCCTTTGTGTGAGGAGGAACAGGAGGAGCAGAGCTCTACAAAATGACCTCCAGCTAACTACTGGTGTGTTTCTGTCACAATATATTATTATTATTATTGTTATTATTATTTGTAGTCAATAATAATATAGAGTAGGAGTCGAACGGAGTGAAGATGAAAAATGTCTGTGTCACACACACACACACACACACACACACACACACACACACACACACACACACACACACACACAGTTTCCTGTCCTGGCTCCTAAACGGTGGAACCAGCTCCACATGGACATCAGGACACAAAGTCCACACATCTTCCTCCAGACTGAAGACACATCTCTTCAGACCACACCTTGAATAAATACAAACAAATATATATATAAATAGTAGCACTTAAATGTCACTTACTTATAGCACTTTGTAGTTTGGCTTTCTTGAAGCAAATTGTACTTTCTTGATTCTTGTTGTTCTGGTTTGTTCCTCAGGGTTGATGCTCTTACTGTGAGTCGCTTTGGATAAAAGCGTCAGCTCAATGAAATGTAATGTAATGTAATATCAAAAACTGAGGATATGGTCATTGATTTTAGAAAACTTTATCACACACACAAAGAAACTTATCAAAGGTCAAACTGTGGAATGTGTGGAATCGTATAAATACCTTGGGACTATTGTTGACTCCAAACTGAACTTTGAAGCAACCATTGAAGCTTTGTGCAACAAGGGTCACCAGCATTTGTACTGTTGAAGGAAAATGTCTTCTTTTCATAACCATGCTGACCCAATTTGTCATGCTTCTGTTTTATCATTTCCTTTGGTTTCATGATTTGGTAACTTGTCTTTAAAAAGGACAGAAACAGACTGAGTCAGGTTGTGAAATGGTCCAGTCGGCTGATTGGTGGAGTCCCTACAGTTACAGAGCACAGCCAGCTCCATTACTACCCTCTGGTCGGAGGTTCGCAGCCCCAAGGGGTAAAACAAAACACCACAGAATTAGTTTTGTTCCAGCCGCAATGGTTCACTTAAACGGGTTAAAGATATATTTGCACATTTGTCCTGATCCAGTTTTCTATTGCTAGCGAAGCATTTTAGCCCTTTTTGTCATGGTTTTTGTGGTCTTGTCTTGTCAGTCTGCTCTAATTTTGAACTGTGGATGGATGCGTCCTCTTTTTTTACTGCAAAACAAATCTACCTACAGGTACAAATACAGTACACTCATCTCAGAGGGTGTCCACATACATTTGGCCACATAGAGCTGTGACTAACGTGCAGCTCAGGGAAAAACATGAAGAATAAAGTCGATGAAAATGTATTTAAAACCACAAAAAACTTTATTTATCAAAGTACAAAGTTCAACGTCTCATTCTAACATACATTAAAATATTTATATAAAGTCAGTATCATTTAAAACTTTCAAAAGACAGAAGTTTTGGGGTATTTTAAAGTATTCTAAAGTATTTTTATCTATTTTCAAGCTTTAATTAAATCTGAATGTCAGTTTAATAAACTTTGAAAGTCAAGTAGGTTTGAAGACAGTTGAGTGAGTTCTCTCATTGAATGTATATAAATGTATAAAATATATATATTCTATGGTTTTCCCATAGGCTCCCATTAATTTTAAAACTCAGGTCTGAACCAGGTCTGAATCAGGTCTGAACCAGCTCTGAACCAGGTCTGAATCAGGTCTGAACCAGGTCTGAACCAGGTCTAAACCAGGTCTGAATCAGGTCTGAACCAGCCCTGAACCAGGTCTGAATCAGGCCTGAGCCAGTCCTGAACCAGGTCTGAATCAGGTCTGAACCAGGTCTAAACCAGGTCTGAATCAGGCCTGAACCAGGTCTAAACCAGGTCTGAATCAGGCCTGAGCCAGTCCTGAACCAGGTCTGAACCAGGTCTGAACCAGGTCTAAACCAGGTCTAAACCAGGTCTGAATCAGGCCTGAGCCAGTCCTGAACCAGGTCTGAATCAAGTCTGAACCAGGTCTAAACCAGGTCTAAACCAGGTCTGAATCAGGCCTGAGCCAGTCCTGAACCAGGTCTGAATCAGGTCTGAACCAGGTCTAAACCAGGTCTGAATCAGGCCTGAGCCAGTCCTGAACCAGGTCTGAACCAGCTCTGAACCAGCTCTGAACCAGGTCTGAATCAGGTCTGAACCAGGTCTAAACCAGGTCTGAATCAGGCCTGAGCCAGTCCTGAACCAGCTCTGAACCAGGTCTGAATCAGGTCTGAACCAGGTCTAAACCAGGTCTGAATCAGGCCTGAACCAGCTCCGAACCAGCTCTGAACCAGGTCTGAACCAGGTCTGAATCAGGCCTGAGCCAGTCCTGAACCAGGTCTGAATCAGGCCTGGTTGTCTTCATTCTTCAAAGCACGTTTTCTTGCGTTTCTCATCAGGCAGCACTTCACTGTCACTGCAACAACCACCACTAGCACCAGCAGCGTCGCCACAGCAACCAGCACCGGGATCCAGATGCCCCATACGGAAGCCCTGTCATCGATAGTAACCGTGGGCGTGCACGCCGGTGAGCCCTCGTCTTGATGTCTCCCGTCCTGGTCGAGGCAGACACACATGTACGAGCCCTCTGTGTTTACACAGGTGTGTCTACAGGGGGCGCCAGTGCACTCGTCGAAGTCCACGCAGTTTCCAGACGCGTCTTTCCGGAAGCCGTCCCTGCATGGCGCACAGAGGACGGTGAGGTTGGCGGGGGACTCGTCCCAAAGACGCCACACGTCAGGACGACCCCAGCAGTGGAGATCCAGCCGGTAATCGGACCAGCACTCCACCTGGATCCTGCTGCTGTTGTTGGGGTCCAGACGGAGAGCGCGTGCCCTGGGGATTACTGGACGCCGACACAAGTTCGATACCACCACTGATCCAGAGTCAGGTCCAGGGTCAGGTTCGGCTTTAAAATTCAAATCAGTTCCTGGTTCTCGCATGGGAGGCTTAGATTCCGTTTCAGGTGGTTCTAGCTCTGCTGGTTTAACTTCACGTGTTACTGGTTCCAGTGATGTAGGTTTAATGGTGGACATTCCATCCTCAGACATCAGTCTTGTCTGTCCGTCTCTCAGTTTGCAGATGAACTGATGAACTGAACTTTCCTTGCAGGTGACCGGACTCAGACCCCAGCTGGTCACAGACAACCCATCACGTTTCACCTGGAGCACCACACAGCGAACCGTCGTACACGTGTCCTGCGGCTCCTTCGCCCAGGGAATCACCGGCGAGTCCTCACCGGTGTCCTCGATCCAGCTGAACCCTCTCAGCGGCGAGGAGGGGACCACACATTGGTTCTTGTCTTTCTTCAGTCCGACCCAAAAGGCGAATTCACTCTGAGGCAACAGCAGCTTGGCGATGAGCCCGAGGACGGTGGTGACTTCCTGCTCGGTGGCGAGGGTGGCGAGGCCCCCTGGGGAGCAGGCCCCCCTGGCCTGGTCAAAGCTGACCTGGGTGCGGTGGATGGTGTAATGAGGCGGTGAAGCCGAGTCAGCCGAGAGGTTTGTGGACTGGACGAAGATCCAAAGGTAAATCCAACAAGAGCTGAACCAAAACGCCATCTTCCCCGAGTCCTCCCACACGCAGGATGATTCTGAATCAAAACAAAACAAAGTTTCTGTTTGAACATAAAAGTTTAAAATAAGGCAGTTCCCCCTTCAGCCAAAAGACCGACCTCACAGAGCCCGAAGAGTCCAACTGAAGAAACCTGTGCTCGGTCATAGGATGCAGGTGATACTCACGTCTCCTGATCACAGGGAAAACGGTTATCGTACACTTTATGAAATAAAGGAATTTTTATGATAGCAGTCGATTTAATGAGCAAATAAAACCATCGGGTTTAATCATCGTATAAACAGAAAAATAATACGACAGACAATTATCTGTACAATTGTATATATACACATATGTGTATATATATATATATATATATATATATATGTATATACATATATATACACACATGTATACAATTATCCACATAAACAGTTATGTCTATATATAAATTATACAGATAACTAGTTATTATATCTATATACACAATTATACAGAAACAATTATATATATATAATTATACAGATAACTAGTTATTATATCTATATATACAATTATACAGAGAAACAGTTATTATATCTATATATCTGAATGCATATATTTTTCATGTTTGTGTGAAAGTGAAGTTTCTTACCTTCTGTCCAACTCGTCCTGATTCTTCTATCACTTCTTCTCTTCTGTAAAGTTCCTTCTCCACTGACAGTCGGCCTCACCCTCTCTTTCTCACAGGAAATGTGCTGCGTCTTGATAGGGCGAGCGAGTTTCCTCCAGAGAAACGCTGAGAAAACTCTAACGAAACTTTTACCAAACCTGGTTCTGAATTTCACAATTTTTCAAACTATGATCAGATGAACTTTATTGATCCAATAAATGAGAAGTGAAATACAAGAACTTAAAAATCAGCAGCCGCACGGAACTGGAACAAGATGGAAGAAAGAAAAGAAAAAAGTTAAAAGACAAAAACTCAACGTAAAGACGATGGAAAATAAAGAGCTTTAATTTCATGAATGGACTTTGGTTCAGATTTATAATTTTAAATTCAATCACTTCCTCTGGTTTCAAGGAGGTCCAGGTTCTGTGTGTGTTTGAAGATGTAGGGACACACACATTTGAACAAACAGTGGAAAAGGAGGTTTGTTGTCACGGTGACCCAGATGCTTCCTGGAGGAAGTGAGTGAAGAATGACAGGAAGTCAAAGATCATAGAGGGCGGAGCTACAACTGAACGACTGCTGCTGTCATGGTAACGCTGTGAGGTGTGTGTGTGTAATGTAGTACTAACAGTGTTAGTACTCAGAATAATGAAGTATGGCAGGAGCTAGTGAGTAGGGTCGTTGCCATGGTAACAGCTGGAGTCACGTTTAATTGTTCAAACTTTATTAGAAACACAAGAAAATAAACCCAGACCTCGTCCCAGCATCAGACTCGAGACAAACTATCAATACATGAAGCCTGACACCTGCTGGTGTGAACAGGAACAGTTTCACAGCAGCATCTTTAAGTTGTGTGAACGGGTTCAAGATTTAAAGTTAAAGATTGATCACATGATTTATTTATTAGCTGAGCTGATGAGAATGTCGTAGCTGTTTCTACTGCTTTGAATGGACCAATCACATGGAGGCTTGTATTTTATCACGACTGCTCACCACAGTCACATGATCAGTCATCACTCAGGAGTTAGAACAACATTATTGGCTCTCACTGCCCTGAAGCTGCTGCTGATTGGCTGCTACCTGGAAACTGACAGGTGACAGTGGGCGGGGTCAGTAACATAGGCAACAAAACAAACCATTACACAAAATGCAGGCAGGTGGGGTCAGGTTAGGACAAGTGGGGACAGGTGGGGTCAGGTTAGGACAAGTGGGGACACGTTAGGACAAGTGGGGACACGTTAGGTCAGGTGGGGACAGGTTGGGTCAGGTGGGGGCACAGGTTAGGACACTTGGGGACAGGTGGGGACACGTTAGGACAGGTGGGGTCAGGCAGCACTGGAGACAGCGAGCTTCTTCAGATGATCCATGAACACCTGCAGACTGACGTCGTCGGTCAGGATGGGAGCTCCAGACTCCTGCACAGAGAACGACTGGTTAAACCTGGTGATGAACACCTGAAGGTCAAAGGTTACGGTCAGCCTCTCACCTGTCCCCAGGTGTACATGTTGTTGTGGGTCTGGGAGGGGTTCACTTTGGAGAGCAGGAAACGAGCCTGAAACAAGATTGTGAATTAAAGTGGAACTCGCTATTATATATAGAGAGAGGAGAGAGAGAGAGAGAGACACCCCCCCCCACCTGGCTGCCTCCGTGCTCTGTGTCGATGTATCTGGGCATCGGAAAACGATTGTGTAGCAGCTCCTGAGCATCGTCCACTGGAGCCTGAAGAAGGTGTTTGAAGTTTTCATACTCAGGGACGTCCTGGTAACCAGACTTCCTCCACTGGGACACCGTCTGACACAGAGACACACACACAGAGAGACACAAACAGAGACACACACACAGAGAGAGAGAGACAGACACACACAGAGACACAAACACAGAGAGGGACACACACAGAGACACACACAGACACCGAGACACAAACAGATGTGAACACACAGTTTAAATGTTATTTTCTAGAGCAGTGTCTTTATGTCGATGTGTTTTTATAAAAACAAAGTAATTTGTATTTGTACCTCTCCGTGGTAAATGAGGATCTGGAAGAATGTGTCCATCAGGAGGATTCTGTCCGGCAGGATGCTGCTGCTGTCCAACAGGACGGGCTGAAACACAGACAGTCTGATCAATCACTCGTTAATGACTCTTCCATTTGTGAAACTGTGATTCAGTCATGACTCAGTTTGAGAACAAACCAATCAGATCTCAGGTGTGTGGTGATGTTCCAGGAAGTCAAAGACAAACAGGGTCCTGTACACTCATTGGATTTGTATTATACAACAGTTTGATCCTCGTTGTGAAATATGAGGCTCTGCTGTCAGTCAAACTGTCCATGTCTCTGATCTGGGATATGCAGTAAACCCCGCCCACTTTATGTGCACAGGCTCAGATCTTGAGGAAAACCTGAGTTAACCTAACGAGTTAATAACCAGCGTCATGTGACCACTGAGCCTGATTATGATCGTTAGGTTAAGTTCAGCTGGGTAACTGAAAGATATCCTGGATATGTTGAACTCACTTCGTAGAACAGGCTCCAGATATCATGTGAGTAACAAGCAGCGTTATTAGTGTTAATGAAAACTTTAATAAAACAATCAGCTTCGTTTTCATTTGGTTGATATTCGCTATCCTGTTGAATTTGATGAAGATGACACAGTAACACAATAGTTCCACAGGGTGGCAGCATAACTGATACCTATTGTTAAACTCTCGCTCTTGATTCGAGCGAGAGTTTAGAAACTAAAGGAAAAGAGTTGAATCTTCAGTTACACTTTTTAACTGGACTCTGAGTGTGATGATGATGTTTGTGTTCAGGTGTTAATGAGGAACATGGTGACCCCCCCCGGTGCAGGTACCTCTGGCGGCCCATTGAAAGAGTAGGCGTACAGCACAGGTTGGATCATGATGAGGGCCTGAGTCAGGTCCTGTCTGTTGAACTGATGTCTATAGTACGAACTCTCGTCTGGACTGTTGTTGAACACCTGAAGGAACGGAGAGCGCCGCAGGTGGAACATGAACTGAAACACAAACACGCAGGTGAGAAACAGGAAGGGAAGCAGGTGACAGCAGAGCATTAAGGAATGCGGGTCACCTGAGGGTAGAGGGAGAAGGTCTCGGAGAACCTGAAGGAGTTTGGATCGTCTTTGTGATAATCTCCAAACTTCTGACACTGAAACACAAACACGCAGAACGACACACGTGAGCTTCACTGGCTGCGAGTCCACATCCATGTTTTCACCACAGCCGTCATACCAGTCTGATCAGCTGTCTGTCCAACCATCGCAGAACATCTGGCCCCTCCTCTGTCTCCGCACGGTACACAGCCAGCCTCGCCATCAAAATAGCCGCCGCCTCCTGGTCGAAAGACGCTGCGATGTTCTGAATCTGAGTCTGAGCATCTGCCCAGCTGTGGGGGCGGGAGAGAGAAGATGTCAGTGAACACATCGCCGGCTTCATGCGCCGTCTGTAAACACATCGCACATGATGAGGTGTGTGGAGAGGTGTCTTACTTCCTGGCGGTGGTGGTGACTCTGATGCGTCTCTGTCCTGACGAGTGCTGGTACTGAGTCACGAACTGGATGGCTCCACGGCCTCCCTGAGGAATCGGAGCATTGTGCTGCAACACAAAGCTGATCGTTAATCAATAACCTGATCAGGTAGCTTTAATGAACGACTCTGAACCAGTTCATCAGCAGCCTCATACAGGTTACCACGACGACACCATGTTAGACTCAATGAAGCTGTCAATCAAAACACTTTCTGGATTCATGCGAAATAAAACAACAATAACAAACAATAAAAGTCACTCCTATGTCAGCCCAACACAAAAAACAGCTGTTTGTTAAAAATACACTTTATTAATATGAATATTATTAGTAACTAATTAGTAACTTAAAATAAGCAGTGATGTCATCAAACTGAAATACAACATTTAACTGAGCTCAGAATCCTGTGCTCTGATTGGCTGCTTCACACCTGAGCTCTTAGTGGTCTGAGGTTCAACTGCAGCTGGATGATGATGATTACACACCTGTACACCTGTTATTACCTGAGTCAGGCTGTGTGACATGTGACCACACACACACACAGGATATTGGATGTTCAGGTACTGTTGACATAGTCAGCAGATAACTCTGTGTGTGTGTTTATATGTATGTGTGTGTGTGTGTCCTCTCATCATCTCAGCAGGTGACTGACAGGTGCACCACAGCAACGCTGCCTCTGGAGAGACACACTCACTCACACTCTCTCAGTAGGACACTCCTTCTGCAGTCTGTCCTCAGACTCGGAGCTGATCGGACTCCGACGCTCTCAGACTGAAATCATGGCTTTAAAAATCCGGACATCGACCGATCACCTGGTTTGACCTTTGACCAGAACGTCGGTTCCAGGTGGAGTGTAGATATCTAAACGTCTCTGTGGAAGGAGCTGAATGTCCACAGCACGTCAGGATGCACGGTTCAACTAATCAATGATATTCAGAGCTCTACACTCTGCCTCGCAGACTCAGAAGAAGTGATACGTGAACAGCACAATGCGTTCAGCTCATCACAGCTCCAGTGTGACATCATCAGAGACCCCTCTGACTGGTGCACAGGTGTTGTTGACCGGATCCCTCAGTCTGCACAGGTTTCACCTGCGTCTCCTCGCTGGAGACTGATCACATCACTTTTTAACATCACATGAATCTGAATCTCAATGATTTTATGATTTCTGGGGCTTTCCTTCACATCTCCTGGTCTTCCTCGTGGGATGAAGTTGATCTGTTGTCATGGAGACCTTTTTGTTTGTTGTCGAGGGACCCAAGTGTGGAATTTTGATCACGTGATCACGTTTCCACTTCGTATTTGAGGAGAGAAGATTTTGGAAGAGCAGCATCTAGAGGTCGTTAGAGGAAGTGCAGCTCAACACATCTGGGAGAAAGTCGTATGTAAATGCGTCTTTACGCATCCTGTCTGATCTGTGATGTAATCAGTGAAATACTTCCTGTCCTGTGAAGATGGTGGACGCTCTGAAGACGCTGTATGGCACTCTGATGGCTGTAACCAGTGCAGCGTCCGTCTGTGGGAACCTCCTCCTCCTGCTGGTGCTGCTCTTCAACAAGGATCTTCGGTCCGACACGCTGGGTCTTACCGTGAGTTTCAGCCTCAGCGACCTGGCCCTTGGACTCTCCACCATCCCCTTCGGGGCCCACAACAGCCTCTCCCAGCCCTCTGGACACCCGAGCGAGGGCGTCCTCTGTCAGGGCAGCGGCTTCATCTTCCTCCTCCTGCAGACTTCCTCAATCCACTCGCTCACCTGGGCGACTGTAGACAAGTTCACAGAGATCTGCTTCGCCCTCAGCTACCGAAGCATCTGGACCACCGGACGGAGTCGGGTGGTCCTGGTCCTGGTCTGGCTGTTCTGTCTGGTGAACGCCACCCTGCCCCTGCTGGGGTTTGGCACCTACGCCTACAGTGAGTCACGGTTCCTGTGCTGCCTGAGCTTCACACCTGACAACAAGTACTTCGTAGTGCTGTGGATGTTGTTAGGCATCGTGGCTCCGATCCTCACCATGTGCTCTCTGTACGGATACATCGTCTATGTGGCCAGAAAACAGGCTCGCAGGGGAACGTTCATGTGCAATGAGCTGCACTGCTTCTATGTTCCTGCCAACAACTACCTGAGGAGCTCCATCGTCATGGTTACAACCTCAGGTGAGTTCATGCTGTTTTCTGATTGGTTCCTAACAAGACCTACCTGTCCAAACTCTTTAAATTCTACCTGTTCCCAAAGACTCAGTCTGAACACGTGACCAGAGTCTGACCAAAATTCATCTATGTGGTCACGTGTTCAGACTGTGGTCACGTGTTCAGACTGTTGTCACGTGTTCAGACACTGGTCACATGTTCAGACTCTGGTCACGTGTTCAGACTGTGGTCACGTGTTCAGACTCTGGTCACATGTTCAGACACTGGTCACGCGTTCAGACACTGGTCACGCGTTCAGACACTGGTCACGCGTTCAGACACTGGTCACGTGTTCAGACACTGGTCACGTGTTCAGACTATGTGGTCACATGTTGAGACACTGGTCACGTGTTCAGACTCTGGTCACGTGTTCAGACACTGGTCACGTGTTCAGACACTGGTCACGTGTTCAGACTATGTGGTCACGTGTTCAGACTGTGGTCACGTGTTCAGACTATGTGGTCACGTGTTCAGACTATGTGGTCATGTGTTCAGACTCTGGTCACGTGTTCAGACTATGTGGTCACCTGTTCAGACTATGTGGTCACCTGTTCAGACACTGGTCACGCGTTCAGACACTGGTCACGCGTTCAGACACTGGTCACGTGTTCAGACTGTGTTCAGACACTGGTCACGTGTTCAGACTCTGGTCACGTGTTCAGACTGTGGTCACGTGTTCAGACTGTGGTCACGTGTTCAGACACTGGTCACGTGTTCAGACTGTGGTCACGTGTTCAGACTGTGGTCACGTGTTCAGACACTGGTCACGTGTTCAGACACTGGTCACGTGTTCAGACTATGTGGTCACGTGTTGAGACACTGGTCACGTGTTCAGACACTGGTCACGTGTTCAGACTCTGGTCACGTGTTCAGACACTGGTCACGTGTTCAGACTGTGGTCACGTGTTCAGACACTGGTCACGTGTTCAGACACTGGTCACGTGTTCAGACTATGTGGTCACGTGTTCAGACTGTGGTCACGTGTTCAGACTATGTGGTCATGTGTTCAGACTCTGGTCACGTGTTCAGACTGTGGTCACGTGTTCAGACTATGTGGTCACGCGTTCAGACTATGTGGTCACCTGTTCAGACTATGTGGTCACCTGTTCAGACACTGGTCACGCGTTCAGACACTGGTCAGCGCTCAGACACTGGTCACGCGTTCAGACACTGGTCACGTGTTCAGACTGTGGTCACGTGTTCAGACACTGGTCACGTGTTCAGACACTGGTCACGTGTTCAGACACTGGTCACGTGTTCAGACACTGGTCACGTGTTCAGACTATGTGGTCACGTGTTGAGACACTGGTCACGTGTTCAGACACTGGTCACGTGTTCAGACTCTGGTCACGTGTTCAGACTCTGGTCACGTGTTCAGACACTGGTCACGTGTTCAGACTGTGGTCACGCGTTCAGACACTGGTCACGCGTTCAGACACTGGTCACGTGTTCAGACTCTGGTCACGTGTTCAGACTGTGGTCACGTGTTCAGACTCTGGTCACGTGTTCAGACTGTGGTCACGTGTTCAGACTCTGGTCACGTGTTCAGACTATGTGGTCACGTGTTGAGACACTGGTCACGTGTTCAGACTCTGGTCACGTGTTCAGACTCTGGTCACGTGTTCAGACTCTGGTCACGTGTTCAGACACTGGTCACGTGTTCAGACTGTGGTCACGTGTTCAGATTCTGGTCACGTGTTCAGACTCTGGTCACGTGTTCAGACTGTGGTCACGTGTTCAGACACTGGTCACGTGTTCAGACACTGGTCACGTGTTCAGACTGTGGTCACGTGTTCAGACTATGTGGTCACGTGTTCAGACTGTGGTCACGTGTTCAGACTATGTGGTCACGTGTTCAGACTCTGGTCACGTGTTCAGACTCTGGTCACGTGTTCAGACTATGTGGTCACGCGTTCAGACTATGTGGTCACCTGTTCAGACTATGTGGTCACCTGTTCAGACACTGGTCACGCGTTCAGACACTGGTCACGTGTTCAGACTGTGGTCACGTGTTCAGACTCTGGTCACGTGTTCAGACTGTGGTCACGTGTTCAGACTCTGGTCACGTGTTCAGACTCTGGTCACGTGTTCAGACTGTGGTCACGTGTTCAGACACTGGTCACGTGTTCAGACTGTGGTCACGTGTTCAGACTATGTGGTCACATGTTGAGACTCTGGTCACGTGTTCAGACTCTGGTCACATGTTCAGTTGGCTTCTTGTCTTGTTCTCAGTGTGTGTGCTGGTGTGCTGGCTGCCTTACATCTCAGTGTGTTTGTACGAGACGCTCAGCGGTCAGCAGAGCACTGCAGTGACCTCTGCCCTTTCTGCTTGGCTGGTTCTGACCAGCTCTGCCCTCAACCCCTGGATCACCTGCATGACTCAGACGTAAGTGAAACTCAACAGAAGTAAACATTAAGATGCACCTATAATAATTTTCTATAAACTCATGTCCGTCTGTCTCCAGCAGGTACAGGGCCGCAGTGCGTCGGAGTGTTGGTATGTTTATTCGAAAACCTCTGGAGTCTCGCCCGCAGAGCTTCGCCCTCCACCCAACCAATCGCATCAGCACGACATCCACAACACGTCCACCGTCATCACCAAAAGCACCAACAGCAACACTGTCATGATCAACCCCGCAACCCACACAATCTGATTTTAGTCCTGCAGCACTTGGCTGACCCCTACAAGAACCAGGTGTGATTGACTCTTTATATTTCAGGCTGTACAGATGGTGAAGTTCTGCCAGGGGTGTTACTTTGTCTCAGACCAGACTGAGGCTGTCTAAAGGTCAGAGGTCAGGTGTTAAAGTTTTATCATAGTACCTGGTTGACGACCTCGAAGTAAAGAGCCAGTGTGGTGCTGGGATCCAAACCACAGATCTTCCATTGACATGTTCCTCCGGTACCGATCTCCTGTCAACACATGAACACACACCTGTAAACCTGCCCTGCAGATGAAACTGTATTAAAAGGTCAAAGGTCAGCTGTGAATTGGTGGTTAAATACGTTCTCAGAGACACAGGGTCCTTTAGCGTTCAGAGACACACACGGTCCAATGGCTCCAGAGAGCTTGATCTCTCTAGAAGTCTGAAAAGAAAACACTGCAGTTTATTCTGTTGGCGAGGGGGCGTGGCCTATGTGACCTGAGTAGTTATCATACCTTGACCTCCAGTGTGGCGGCAAAGGCCATTTTAAAAGACCCCTGGACATCTTTGGTGAAAACTCTCTGGAAGGTTTGTTTAAACAGAGATGTATTGAAGGAGTCCGCCATCACCATGTAGCCTCTGAACACACAAACACACATTAACAACTGTGTCCAACATGTACGCCCACGCCACCTTCATCATTATCACAAGAGACTGATCATTTACAACATACACATGAAGTACCCAAGTCCACTTGCCTACGTTCACATGTACGACACCTGAAGATGCCATGCAGGATATTTAGAGACCCCTAGTGGTTAAGTTACATACTACAACCACCTGAGCCCTGAGGACACGAGGACTGTTTTCAAACACTTAGGCCTGATCCCATTTCACTCCTTGGCCCTACTGCTTGTTTTCGAGGGTCATCTTGCCCCTTGAAACGTAGTCACAAGAGGTAGTGGTTGAAATCTTCCCCTACGAATTGGGACACGAGGGTTACCCTTCAAGAGGGTTAGGGTTACGAAGCCGTTAAATCATCAGTAGTCGTTGACGTAAACAGACGAGAAAGTTTTGACGGGGATGTCATTGTAATAACATTGTTGAGATCTTAAATAAACCAACGCTATTGTTTGTGGTTACTGAAGTGACAAACCCTTAATATCCAAATAAAATTTGTGCTAATGCAGGTTAATCAATGTCATTTGAAACTGAAAAGCTTGATGCTCATTATTTCACATATGAATCAAAAGCTCACAGGCTTCGTCTTCTACGTGTACGGCTCCTCTTCTTCATCCTGAGATATTTGTGTTCTTCCAGTTTCACGTCACGTGTTAGAAACCTCATCAACACGTCCACTCGCTCTCTGGGAAGCTTCCACACATTGTCCTGCTGTTTCCTCACATGGACTCACTCTGACATGTTACACACATTTTACTAGGAGGCTGCAGGAGAAGATCCAGAAAATGTCCAGAGACACTGACTCAGACATTTGTGTTCTCAGATACTGTGTGTGTGTGTATGTACCCGGTGTAGTTGGCACAGCACTTCATCTCCAGCAGACCGGTCTGATCAAGAGCACAGGCGTACATGTCGATGATGTGACCATTATTGGACGCTCTGTTAGCAAGAGACTCATAGTGCTACAAAACACACACACACACACACACACACACACACACAGATGACAACAGAACTAAATAATGACATTTGTGTGTTCATGTTAATAAAGTTAGAATCAGCTCTCACTCACCTTGGTGGCTTTCTTCATGAACTTGGCGTTGTCCTTCTCGATGTCATGCCACGACCTGATGGGTGTCTTTAGTTCGTCTCCCACCACCATGCCAGGACCCTGTGTTGCTGGGCCACCGATGAACGTCATGATGCGAGCACCAGTGTTGGGAAAGGTGCACTGTGGGAAAAACAGACACTAGTGAGATTCTGTAATGCCCCCCACATGATGCCAAAAGCCCACCCCATCTACCTCCAGTAGGCCGACAGCGATGGACATGGCCACGCCTAGAGAGCGCAGAGGTCTCTTCCCCTGAGTGACGGGCCAGGGGTCACGTTGCAGCTCTCCCAACAGGTCGGTCAGGTTCATGTCGATCTTCTGCACTGGCTGCAGGAACCTGAGGAACCAACATTTACTGTCAGAACTCCCCAGCCCTGATTACCACTGCGCCCCTGACCTCCTGCCGTTTCATGGAAACCAGCGTCCCCTACATCATCATGGTTACAGTGTGTTTAAAGAAGTGTAGGTCAGAGGGTCTTTCTGTGTTTGTGAGGAAACTTAACATTTTTGAGGGTTAAGTTAAATACAGAATGTAACTGAACAGCAGCTGTTAGCAAAGACAACAGGGTCAGTGATTGGGTTGTTTCTACTCCGGTAGCTGAGGCTGATGCTGGGTGAAGGAGGTCATGTGACAGGAGACCAATCAGAGAAGGCTATGCCATGACTGAAAGGCGTCTATGTCTTCATTTCCAAACATCTCTGTTTTAGCTGCTTTAAAACTCTGGAGTCGTGTGGACACCAGAAGTTTCTGTAGCGTGTGTGTGTGTGTGTGTGTGTGTGTGTGTGTGTGTGTACACGTGTGTGTGTGTACGTACGTGTGTGTGTACGTACGTGTGTGTGTACGTGTGTGTGTGTGTACGTGTGTGTGTACGTACGTGTGTGTGTACGTACCTGTTGGACAGAGGCTGTTGGGCCGTTTGAGGACCTCGGCCCTGAGTGGCCAAAGGTTTGGTCAAACCAAGCATCTCCTGCGAGTCACCAAAGATTCACAGCTGGTTAACATTGTTAACTAGCAGCAGGTCGGGTGAAGTCAGATTTATATAAATAGAACATTACAAACTACAGGAGTGTTTCACAAACATGTATAAAATATAAGAACTTATGTTTATGTACTTAAATTATGTGAAGTCAAGTCCAACATGTTGTTTAGTGTTCTTCTCTTTACTGTTCCAAATGTTGGTGATCTAATAAAACCCCAAAATATCCCTCTGCTTGTATATACACCCCCCCCCCAAAAAAACTGTCAAAATGTTACATAAGCTACATCTGACCTGACAGAGACAGTTTGACTTCTACCTGCAGCTGCTTGGCGTTCAGGTCCTTGGTGCCCCTGAAGACGTAGCTCTTGGAGATCCCCTCACAGCCGAGCTCGTGGACCTGGACCATGCGTCCAAAAGTGATGAGTCCGACCAGCGCAGTGGGAGGGAGCAGAGACAGGGACATCTGCAGAGACTCCTTCAGAGCCTGCAGGTCTTCGTCCTCCATACAGGTGTCCACCACATACAGGAAGACCAGCGGCATCTGAGGACCCCGCTGAGGACAGAGACCGGACTGGGTTACACACCTAATGACATGTGTGTCTCTACACGTACCTGTGTGAGTCTTACCTGCACCACGTACTCGATGGTGGAGAACTGAGGCAGCAGCTCAGCGGGTTGGTTCACCTCAGAGATCCCAGCATAGGATGGAGGAAACTGAAACACACACACGTCAGTTATTATGTTATTCAGGACCAGTGTGTTGTCGGAGATCAAGTTGTGTGTGCTTTATAGTTTAGATGTGATTTTAAAGTTGAGGTTAGAATCACTGACATGTTTTATGATATGATTTTATGATTTATGAGATGAATATGTTCCCCCAAAAAGGCTCATTATCTATCTATATATCTATAGATATGTTATATATCTATATATATAGATATATAACACTTGGGACAGTTCCTCTGATATTCTCCTCTGGAGCCGTGTTCACGTGGATCACAGAGGATTTAGGCTGATGTGAGCAGTATGGAGGCAGGTTGTGTTTTTTATCTGTTGTATATTTACATTTGAAGAATCGATCACCATTAACTTTCTGGACATAGAATATCAGCAACCTCCAACATGCAGTGGTTCAGAACCTGCTGTGAATTACTTTCCTGCTTTGGCGATTAATTCACTCACCACATAACTCGCTTCAACTGCAGCATCCGCATCCCTCTTTGTCATGAGCTCTATATTTCTGAAGCGCTTTTGGATTTTTTGTTGGACACTTTTGCTAATGGAAGTTTTTCTTGTGTTTGGATGTGTTATGTGTGTGGTTGTTCTACCCTGAGTTCTGTTTCCTGTTCTATTTAATGGTTCTGATCAAGTCTCAGTTCACTTAACTTCCTGCCTTTGTGTGTTTCACTCCAGTTTTGATTGTTTCACCTGCTTGTCCTGTGCCTTTTCTTATCAGTTTGGAAAGCGACGTCTTTAGTGTTCACGGATAAGACAACAAGCTCTGAATCTGCTCTCTCCTTCACCTTTAACCTTGTATTTTGAATCAAACTAAATACATTTTCTAACCCTATATACTGTATATAATATATATTATGGCCTTTATTTGATAGGACAGAGAGAGTCTAGTGGTGAAAGGTGGAAAATAGGGGAAGACATGCAGATTATATTAAAAAAAATATTTCACAGGCCAGATTTTATTATATTTTGGGCATCAGGCCCGAGGGCCAGTTTTGAAGCAAAACAAGAAAATAAATAATGTGAATAAAGTACAATTTTACCAAGAAGGGTAAACCACGACATAAAATAAGGTGGAGTCAGTTCTCTGAGAGAAAAGTGATAATACTAGTTAAATTGTTTAACTAGTTTACTAGTTATTCTTTCAGTATAGTAGAAAATCTGGTTGAACTTTACCTGATTCCTCTGGTAACAGAAGTTACACGCCCACAGTTTGGCTCGGTAGTCCACTTGACTGAAACAGACAAGTAGAGGTCAGACAGGTGTTAGACAGGTAGAGGTCAGACAGGTGGAGGTCAGACAGGTAGAGGTCAGACAGGGGTTAGACAGGTAGAGGTCAGACAGGTGGAGGTCAGACAGGTAGAGGTCAGACAAGTGTTAGACAGGTTTTAGACAAGTGGAGGTCAGACCGGTTTTAGACAAGTGGAGGTCAGACAGGTGGAGGTCAGACAGGTAGAGGTCAGACAGGTGGAGGTCAGACAGGTAGAGGTCAGACACAGTGGAGGTCAGACAGGTGGAGGTCAGACAGTGGGTAGAGGTCAGACAGGTGGAGGTCAGACAGGTGGAGGTCAGACAGGTGGAGGTCAGACAGGTGGAGGTCAGACAGGTGGAGGTCAGACAGGTGGAGGTCAGACAGGTGGAGGTCAGACAGGTGGAGGTCAGACAGGTGGAGGTCAGACAGGTGGAGGTCAGACAGGTGGAGGTCAGACAGGTAGAGGTCAGACAGGTGGAGGTCAGACAGGTGGATTAGTGATGCGTACCACAAGGGGTTGAGCACAGCTCGACAGGTGGCGCGGCTGCAGAGAACCGGTTCATACTGGATCGGGGGCAGGTCGGGTCGCTCCTTCAGGGGCGTGAACAGAGCAGCCACCGGCACCACCATCCGAGTGGCCTCCAACCGACTGGAGGGCCACACGTTCCAGCTGAAGCGAACACCGTCACGCTCCTCGTTCTGAGCAATGTATTCTGGGAAGCTTGCCATGGCAATGCAGGCACACAGGGGGCAGGACACACCGACAGGTAGACGCTGAGAGGAGACGACAAAACATCGATAACAGCTTCTTCTACCATCTGCGCCACCATCCGGAAAAACACAATATTGAGTTTGTATGTGTACCTTTACATGTTTAGTGTGTGTGTGTGTTTTTACATGTTTAGTGCGTGTGTGTTTACATCTTTAGTGTGTGTGTGTTTACATGTTTAGTGCGTGTTTACATCTTTAGTGTGTGTGTGTGTTTACATGTTTAGTCGTGTGTGTTTACATGTTTAGTGCGTGTGTGTTTACATGTTTAGTGCGTGTTTACATCTTAGTGTGTGTGTTTACATGTTTAGTGCGTGTTTACATCTTTAGTGTGTGTGTGTTTACATGTTTAGTGCGTGTGTGTTTACATGTTTAGTGCGTGTGTGTTTACATGTTTAGTGCGTGTTTACATGTTTAGTGCGTGTGTGTTTACATGTTTAGTGCGTGTGTTTACATCTTTAGTGTGTGTGTGTTTACATGTTTAGTGTGTGTGTTTACATGTTTAGTGTGTGTGTGTTTACATGTTTAGTGTGTGTGTTTACATGTTTAGTGTGTGTGTTTACATGTTTAGTGCGTGTGTGTTTACATGTTTAGTGCGTGTGTGTTTACATGTTTAGTGCGTGTGTTTACATGTTAATGCGTGTTTACATCTTTAGTGTGTGTGTTTACATGTTTAGTGCGTGTGTTTACATGTTTAGTGGTGTGTGTTTACATGTTTAGTGTGTGTGTTTACATGTTTAGTGTGTGTGTGTTTACATGTTTAGTGCGTGTGTGTTTACATGTTTAGTGCGTGTGTTTACATGTTAATGCGTGTTTACATCTTTTGTGTGTGTGTTTACATGTTTAGTGCGTGTGTTTACATGTTTAGTGTGTGTGTTTACATGTTTAGTGCGTGTTTACATCTTTAGTGTGTGTGTTTACATGTTTAGTGTGTGTGTTTACATGTTTAGTGTGTGTGTTTACATGTTTAGTGCGTGTGTGTTTACATGTTTAGTGTGTGTGTTTACATGTTAATGCATGTTTACATCTTTAGTGTGTGTGTTTACATGTTTAGTGTGTGTGTTTACATGTTTAGTGCGTGTGTGTTTACATGTTTAGTGTGTGTGTGTTTACATGTTTAGTGTGTGTGTGTTTACATGTTTAGTGTGTGTGTTTACATCTTTAGTGTGTGTGTGTTTACATCTTTAGTGTGTGTTTACATGTTTAGTGTGTGTGTGTTTACATGTTTTGTGCGTGTGTTTACATGTTTAGTGCGTGTGTTTACATGTTTAGTGTGTGTGTTTACATCTTTAGTGTGTGTTTACATCTTTAGTGTGTGTGTTTACATGTTTAGTGTGTGTGTGTTTACATGTTTAGTGTGTGTGTGTTTACATGTTTAGTGTGTGTGTTTACATGTTTAGTGCGTGTGTTTACATGTTTAGTGTGTGTGTTTACATGTTTAGTGTGTGTGTTTACATGTTTAGTGCGTGTGTTTACATGTTTAGTGTGTGTATTTAAACATGTTTAGTGTGTGTGTGTGTTTACATGTTTAGTGTGTGTGTTTACATGTTTAGTGTGTGTTTACATGTTTAGTGTGTGTGTGTTTACATCTTTAGTGTGTGTGTTTACATCTTTAGTGTGTGTGTGTTTACATGTTTAGTGTGTGTGTGTTTACATCTTTAGTGTGTGTGTGTTTACATGTTTAGTGTGTGTGTGTTTACATCTTTAGTGTGTGTGTTTACATGTTTAGTGTGTGTGTGTTTACATGTTTAGTGTGTGTTTACATGTTTAGTGTGTGTGTGTTTACATGTTTAGTGTGTGTGTTTACATGTTTAGTGTGTGTGTTTACATGTTTAGTGTATGTGTTTACATGTTTAGTGCGTGTGTTTACATGTTTAGTGTGTGTGTTTACATTTTTAGTGTGTGTGTGTTTACATGTTTAGTGTGTGTGTTTACATGCTTAGTGCATGTGTTTACATGCTTAGTGCATGTGTTTACATGTTTAGAGGGTCTGCACGACATTAGGAAAACATGATATTCTATAACGTTAACGAGTTAATAACCAGCATCATGTTAGGTTAAGTTCATCTGGATAAAGAAACCCTGGATAAGTTGAACTGGCTTCATTGAACCTCAGGAGTCATCAGGGTCAAAGTGACTCATCGATTAATAATTACATACATGTGAAGTTTGAAGAGAGACAAGCACGCACGCGTATGTATATATGTGTGTGTGTATATATATATATATATATATATATACACACACAGTACGAGTCAAAAGTTTGGACACACCTTCTCATTCAATGGTTTTTCTTTATTTTTATTAATATTGAAGACATCCAAACTATGAAGGAACACATATGGAATTATGTGTTAAACAAACCAGGATATGTTTTATATTTTAGATTCTTCAAAGTAGCCACCTTTTGCTCTGATGACTCTTGGCATTCTTTCATCAGGTTCATGAGGTCGTCACCTGGAATGGTTTTCCAACAGTCTTGAAGGAGTGAGCACTTCCCAGAGGTGCTGAGCACTTGTTGGCTGCTTTGCCTTCACTCTGCGGTCCAACTCATCCCAGACCATCTCATTTGGGATTAGGTCGGGTGGTTGTGGAGGCCAGGTCATCTGACGCAGCCTGGAGCTGTGTTTGGGCTCATTATCCTGTTGAAACACAAATGCTGGTCCCACTAAGAGCAAACCAGATGGGATGGCATGTCGCTGCAGAATGCTGTGGTAGCCATGCTGGTTAAGTATGCCTTGAATTTTGAATAAATCACCAACAGTGCCACCAGCAAAGCACCCCCACACCATCACACCTCCTCCTCCATGCTTCACGGTGGGAACCACACATGTAGAGACCATCCGCTCACCTTTTCTGCATCTTACAAACACATGGCGGTTGGAACCAAAAATCTCAAATTTGGACTCATCAGACCAAAGTACAGATTTCCACTGGTTTAATGTCCATTCCTTGTGTTTCTTTGCCCAAGCAAGTCTCTTCTTCCCCCCTAACCCTCCTCAGTAGTGGCTTCTTTGCAGGAATTCGACCATGAAGGCCTGATTCACGCAGTCTCCTCTGAACAGTTGATGTTAAGATGTGCCTGCTACTAGAACTCTGCAAAGCATTTATGTTGCCTCTAATCTGAGGTGCTGTTAATTTGTGGTTTCTGAGGCTGGTAACTCTAATGAACGTATCCTCGGCAGCAGAGGTAACTCTTGGTCTTCCTGTCCTGGGGCGGTCCTCATGAGAGCCAGTTTCATCATAGCGTTTGATGGTTTTCGCGACTGAACTTGAGGATACATTCAAAGTTCTTGAAAGTTTCCGGATTGACTGACCATCCTGTCTTAAAGTAATGATGGACTGTCGTTTCTCTTTACTTAGTTGAGTGGTTCTTGCCATAATATGGATTAGAACTGTAGTCGAATAGGCCTATTCACTGTATAGAGCTGTGCACCAACCTGCTTCTGCACAACACAACTGATGGTCTCAAACACATTAAGAAGGCAAAAAATTCCACAAATTAACTCTGGACAAGGCAAACCTGTTAACTGAAAACCATTCCAGGTGACGACCTCATGAAGCTGATAGAAAAAAGGCCAAGAGTGTGCAAAGCTGTCATCAGAGCAAAAGGTGGCTACTTTGAAGAATCTAAAATATAAAACATATCCTGGTTTGTTTAACACTTTTTTGTTTACCACATAATTCCATATGTGTTCCTTCATAGTTTGGATGTCTTCAATATTAATAAAAATAAAGAAAAACCATTGAATGAGAAGGTGTGTCCAAACCAACAACCAATCACAGTTCACATCATTACTCGGGTAACTGCAGATTAAATACAGAACAGTAGATTTTACTACAGTATACTGTAGTATAAATAAAGTAGCACAAAGTACAAATACCTCAGACGGGTGCAGTAACTGTACTCAGTTACTTTCTGTCCAGGTAACCAATCAGGGCCAATGATCAATGACATCAGTTCGTTATTCAGGTGATATTCAAAGTTCTGATGTCAGCAAGTGACTGTGTGACGTCACGTGTAACCGTACAGGTGCGTGTGTCCGTGGAGTTTAAATTCAGTCTGCAGCTCAGTTAGCATCACAGCTAACAGCAGCTAACCGTACAGGTAACAGCTGCGCCACTGACGTCACACAGGTGACAGGACTGACGGACAGGTGAGTTGACAGGGGCCAGGTGTGTGTGTGTGTGTGTGTGTGTGTGTGTGTGACAGAGTGTGAACTTACCGCCGCTGCGCTGAACTGACAACGAAGCAAAACAACATGGCGGCGGCCCGGCGCCACGTCACGCAACAGATAAGACAAAAACAATGAGGTCTCACTCTGACCAATATTCAGGGGCCACACTCGTCCCGACAGACACACACATTCAAACGCGGTTGCATTTCGCCTCTGAGTGATTCATCTCGCCAAAGTAAGATCTTTGTTTTCCCTTACAGTCCAGAGGAAAGAAATCTGTCCTAAGAGTCTGTCTCTGTCTCACACCTGAGAGTCTGTCTGTCTCACACCTGAGAGTCTTGTCTCTGTCTCACACCTGAGAGTCTGTATCTGTCTCACACCTGAGAGTCTGTGTCTCTGTCTCACACCTGAGAGTCTGTGTCTGTCTCACACCTGATAGTCTGTATCTGTCTCACACCTGAGAGTCTGTGTCTCTGTCTCACACCTGAGAGTCTGTGTCTGTCTCACACCTGAGAGTCTGTGTCTGTCTCACACCGGAGAGTCTGTCTCTGTCTCACACCTGAGAGTCTGTGTCTGTCTCACACCGGAGAGTCTGTCTCTGTCTCACACCTGAGAGTCTGTGTCTGTCTCACACCTGAGAGTCTGTGTCTCTGTCTCACACCTGAGAGTCTGTGTCTGTCTCACACCTGAGAGTCTGTGTCTGTCTCACACCTGAGAGTCTGTGTATCTGTCTCACACCTGAGAGTCTGTGTCTGTCTCACACCTGAGAGTCTGTGTATCTGTCTCACACCTGAGAGTCTGTGTCTCTGTCTCACACCTGAGTCTGTCTCACACCTGAGAGTCTGTATCTGTCTCACACCTGAGACTGTGTCTGTGTCTCACACCTGAGAGTCTGTGTCTGTCTCACACCTGAGAGTCTGTATCTGTCTCACACCTGAGAGTCTGTGTCTGTGTCTCACACCTGAGAGTCTGTATCTGTCTCACACCTGAGAGTCTGTGTCTGTCTCACACCTGAGAGTCTGTCTCTGTCTCACACCTGAGAGTCTGTGTCTGTCTCACACCTGAGAGTCTGTATCTGTCTCACACCTGAGAGTCTGTATCTGTCTCACACCGGAGAGTCTGTGTCTGTCTCACACCTGAGAGTCTGTGTCTCTGTCTCACACCTGAGAGTCTGTATCTGTCTCACACCTGAGAGTCTGTATCTGTCTCACACCGGAGAGTCTGTATCTGTCTCACACCTGAGAGTCTGTGTCTCTGTCTCACACCTGAGTCTGTCTCACACCTGAGAGTCTGTATCTGTCTCACACCTGAGAGTCTGTGTCTCTGTCTCACACCTGAGAGTCTGTGTCTGTGTCTCACACCTGAGAGTCTGTGTCTGTGTCTCACACCTGAGAGTCTGTATCTGTCTCACACCTGAGTCTGTATCTGTCTCACACCTGATAGTCTGTATCTGTCTCACACCTGAGACTGTGTCTGTGTCTCACACCTGAGAGACTGTGTCTGTGTCTCACACCTGAGAGTCTGTGTCTGTCTCACACCTGAGAGTCTGTATCTGTCTCACACCTGAGACTGTGTCTGTGTCTCACACCTGAGTCTGTATCTGTCTCACACCTGAGAGTCTGTGTCTGTCTCACACCTGAGTCTGTATCTGTCTCACACCTGATAGTCTGTCTGTCTCACACCTGATAGTCTGTATCTGTCTCACACCTGAGAGACTGTGTCTGTGTCTCACACCTGAGAGACTGTGTCTGTGTCTCACACCTGAGAGTCTGTGTCTGTCTCACACCTGAGAGTCTGTCTCTGTCTCACACCTGAGACTGTGTCTGTGTCTCACACCTGAGAGTCTGTGTCTGTCTCACACCTGAGAGTCTGTATCTGTCTCACACCTGAGAGTCTGTATCTGTCTCACACCTGATAGTCTGTCTCACACCTGGAGTCTGTGTCTGTCTCACACCTGAGAGTCTGTATCTGTCTCACACCTGAGAGTCTGTGTCTGTCTCACACCTGAGAGTCTGTCTGTGTCTCACACCTGAGAGTCTGTGTCTGTGTCTCACCCCTGAGTCTGTGTCTGTCTCACACCTGAGAGTCTGTATCTGTCTCACACCTGAGAGTCTGTGTCTGTCTCACACCTGAGAGTCTGTATCTGTCTCACACCTGAGAGTCTGTGTCTGTCTCACACCTGAGAGTCTGTGTCTCTGTCTCACACCTGAGTCTGTATCTGTCTCACACCTGAGAGTCTGTCTCACACCTGAGTCTGTGTCTTTCTCTCACAACTGAGAGTCTGTGTCTCACACTTGAGTGTCTGTGTCTGTCTCTCACACCTGAGAGTCTGTCTGTGTCTCACACCTGAGAGTCTGTGTCTGTGTCTCACACCGGAGAGTCTGTCTCACACCTGAGAGTCTGTGTCTCTGTCTCACACCGGAGAGTCTGTGTCTCACACCTGAGTGTCTATGTCTCATATCTGGTCCTGTCCTCACTCCTCATGTTAATTCTCCATGTCATGGCTTAAATATTTAAAGACACAGAAGCTTTACAATGTTTCAATACAAATGTTTATTGTTTGACAAATATTGTCACTAACTAACATCATCATCATCTTGTCCAATCAGGACTCACTCTGCTCTTAAAGCTTTTACAGAAACATAATACAGAATTAAATTAACGATGCTCCTCCTCTTCATTTAAAGGAGCAGCGGTTTCAGAAGAATCAGCGTTAAGGTCAAACTGCGTCGACCACAAACTGACTTTTTTTTTTCATGTGTAACTGCTCCTTTAAATAGTCCTTTTTCTACTTCTGGTGTTTTTCTAAAAGCACAAATCGTTGGAGAAAATCATGTCCTTTTATTTCATCCATCTCCACTTCCTGTCTCTTTAAGCCCCGCCCCTTCCACCTGTTTCCGTCAGGAGGCAGCACATTGACTTTTCTCAATTATTTTAAGGCAGCTGATTGGTCGGTGGTCACATGTTGTTGAATCCCATCATGCCTTTCATGTTTCCCGCGGCTCCCTGCTGGAACTGACGCATCATAGACTGAAGACCAGCCATTCCACCTGAAAACCAACAAACAGGAAGTCAACTCCTTTTTAGGGATCTGTCATGTTGTCCATCTTTATTTACAGTCTATAGCAGATATACATAAAGATAATCAGGTGCATCAGCCTCACCCATGTGGTGCAGGACTCGGGGGTCCATCATTTTTGCCATCTGCTGGTTGAGTTTCGCCATCTGAGACGGGTTTACGTTCTTGGACATGTCTCCTCCTGAAAATAGAGACATCTGTAACCACTGCCCCCTGCTGGAGGTTAATTAAGCTACAACATTGGTTCATTTCGGAAGTCTTTAATAAGTTTACCTTTAAACAGTCCTTTGATGCCCCCCATCTTCTTCACCATCTGGGCGAACTTGGTGTACTGAGTGAGCAGCTCCTGGACGTCTCTGGTGGCCACACCGGACCCTCGGGCCACCCTCTGGATCCTGTTTGGCTGCTTACTGAACAGCTTGGCCCCATCTTTACTGTCCAGTTCTACAGGAAGCAGGAGAACCAGAGGAACCAGTAATGGACACTGGTTTCAGTAGAATGTGTTTTCACACAGACCTGATCCAGCAATCAATGTCAACGCGTTCTACTGTGTGTGTACTTGTGGAGATCTCTTTGTGAGGACCGTTTTGAGCCTAGAACCTACAGAGTGACCCACTTTCAATGAGTTGCTAGAGGGTTAAGAGTTTATTGTAGGACTGGGTTTAGAATAAGGTTTAGTTTAGGCATTTAGTTTGGATGGTTAAGGTAAGGGTCTAGATAATGTATGTGTCCTCACTAGAAGATAGAAGTACAAACGTGTGTTTTACCCTGGTCATTCATGCTGTCCATGATGGTCATGAGTTTCTTCAGTCTGGACATTGATTCCTGTTCATTTCCTTTACTCATGAAGTCTGTACCAAAGCCAGGAATCATCCCCTGAAAACACAGACACACACACACTTCCTGTGAGTAACTGATTCACAAAACTTTACTTAAAGTGAGACAAACAGCAGAGTTTGTCCCTGTTTGTATGTTTTGTTATGAATAAAGTTGATATAAAAAAAGTGCAGGTTCGATGAGAACATCCTTCTTGGACCTTTGTTTTTTCCCCTCTTTATTCCAGCATGTAGTCATGTTATTTGAGAAAAGCACCTTTTGATTTCACTTCAGGTTCTGTAAAGCTTTCACTCTAAAGCCTGAGCTTAGATTTGTTCTGCTTGCACTCAGATATTTTGTTGCTTGGACAGATTTCCAGCTCAAATTCTGACAGGAAGCCGGTGTAATAATAAAGGCGAGGATGGCAGCAGTGCATGAACCCGGTTACAGAAACCACCCGTACGGGACTCTCAGAAAAGTAACTTCTCTTGGTTGGGGAATTTTCCTGGACTGGTTTTACAAAACAAATGTGTGCACAGAAGCAGTGTGAATGTGAGGAGAAGAGCTGAAGCTGGAGCACAGAGAAAATCTAAGCACAGGGTTTTAGTGAAATCTTTAAAAAGTCAGTAGTGACATCTGCTCTCAGAATAAAAGACCACTCGCTGGAATAAAGACAAAAAAAACCATAAGCCTCAGTCATGTGACTCGTCTTCAGGTGTCTCAGGTGCGAGTGTGTGAGAGTTCACCATGATCTGTCCAAAGGGTCCCATCTTCATGATGTTCTGAAACTGCTCATACATGTCTCTGAGGGTGAACTGACCTGAAGGTCAGAGGTCACAAGTCAGTCTTCATACCCATAATGCACTGCATGTTCTCCAGGCGAGTTTGTTTAACGTCTCACCGTGTTTGAGTTTGTCAATCAGCTCCTCGTTATCGTCTAGTTTGAGCTCGTTCACTCTGTCGATCAATCCTTCTATATCTCCCATCCCTGACAGGAAGAGGAGGAGTTACAGAAGATTTCCATGGCAACACAAAACAACAAGTTAATGACTTTAAAGCTGTTACAAACAGGAAGGATTATGTTCAGAGAATTTTTCTTGGGGGGTTAGGGTTTCTAATCTTATTTGTGTTCAGACATTTCAGCGTTTATATTTATAATATCCATATGGTGCAGTGTGATTGGACAGACTAAATGGCTGTTTCCACCTATGACCAGCAGGTGTCGCTGTCAGGAGTGAGGCCTATTACCAAGCAGTTTGCTGATGAATGGCTGTGTCTTAAATGGCTCGAAGTCGTCGATGTGTTCTCCTGTCCCGATGAAGATAATGGGACTCCTGGTGGCCGCCACACTGACAGGAAACAGCAGAAGAAGAAGAAGAACATTAACACAGGTAGAGTCTGTGGGTTTCTGTGACATCACAGAACAGGCCTTACGCGCTCAGAGCTCCTCCTCCTTTGGCGTGTCCGTCAAGTTTGGTGACGATCACTGACGCCACGTCCACTTTGTCTTTGAAGGCTTTAGCCTGAGACTCGCAGGCCTGTCCGATCGACGCATCCATCACGTACACAATGTTGTCCGGTTGCTACGGAAACAACAGGAGGAGATGAAACACACCTGAGACGCAGGCGTTCAGGTTCCATCTATTAGATACAGAACAGTGACGGTGTGTTCAGATACTCACCACAGCATTGGAAACTTGTAACATTTCCTCAAACAGCGAGTCTTCCTGTTTGTGTCGTCCACTCGTGTCCACGATGATGATCTCAAAGTTCTCATTTTTGAACTTGTCCACGCCCTCGGAGGCGATCACCACCGGGTCCATCTCTGTGTAACTGAACGCAACACACAGTTACAACAGTAGACAGCAAGGGCAACTAGACGCAATACAGTTACAGCAGGAGGTGCCGTATGAACTCCAGTGACTCACCTGCCATAGAAGGGGATTCTGGCTTTGGTGGCATTTTGTTTGAGCTGATCAAAGGCACCTGCGACAGGGGACAGGACGATGGTCAGTGCTTTGATGTCAGCTGATGTGTGAAGTGGTTTAAGTGAGCATGTGTTTCACAGTGAATGTATGTGTGACAATGAAGAGGTCAGTGGTGCGTTTACTATCTGAACATTAGAACAGGAGATAGTGTGTTCAAGTGTTCACCTGCTCTGAAGGTGTCGGCACAGATCAGACACGTCTTCCAGCCTTTCCTTTGGTAGTAATATGCCAACTGCAGCAAACATAGCAGAGAATAAGAGACAAACACCAGGGGGCGCTCTGCACCCACACAGTGTTTATTAAAGGGGGGTGTTCAGGTGTGTGATGTCACCTTGGAGCAGGTTGTGGTTTTCCCACTTCCCTGAAGACCAACAAACATGATGACGTTGTTCTTCCCTTTAGTCGGGGTCCAGGCCTTCACACCGGGGTCGACCAGCTGACAACACACACAACACCAGGTTAAAGATTAGTGATTCTGCAAATACATCCCTCCCTCCCTGCAAAGGACCCATCCCCACATTCATCACCACTGATCTGACTGATCTAACCCTAACCCTAACATGAACAAACTACATGTTTGACAAACACAATCAGCCGCCACACTGAGTGTGTGTGTCTGCATTGTCAGACACTGATGAATGTGACCGGTGTTAGTGACGGGCTGCTGCCAGCTCAGAGAACGTTAAGTACCAGTGTGTGGTCACCACAGCGTTCAGTGTCTCCACCAGCGTGCCGATGTTCACGAGGGTCTTCGCCCTTTGATTATATACACAACACCTTGGTGCTGATTGGCTGGAACAGCGTTGTGTTGTTCAGGTCATGCAGTTCTCTGGACAAACACAGGGCTGTGTAATTACACCAGATTTCCTTTAGCGCACACACAGTCCGCTTGCTGTACAGAGCGTACAGCAAGCGGACTGTGAGTGTGAGCTGCACTGACTCCTGATCACAATTATGTATTTGACCTAAACTCATGATTTCCCCGACTCTTCCAGGTCATGTCCAGGCCCGGTGATCTGACCTTGACGAGCTCTTTGAAGACGGCATGTTGGATCATCCTCCTCTTGTTCAGACCTGAGGCCATCTCCTCCAGATCTATGGCAGACCTGTAGGGACAAAAAACACAGAAATTAGTCAATGCAGCTGAACCAGATTCAGGTCTCAGATTTGGATCCAGGATCAGGACTCACTTTACATTCTCTCTTAGCTGTTTGACCAGTTTGATGTTGACATCAGCCTCCAGCAGAGCTGCACACACCTCCTTCAACATAGCATTCAACACCTGAAACACATACATCATTAGAGTCCACAGCCTCCACCTCTGATCATGAACCATCAGCTGATCCGTGCACGAGGACGGGACACAACTGAAGAGTGCTTTGAATTCTCAGGAGGCATCTCAGACTTTAACTGTTCTCAGGACCTCAAAGGTTGAGGTTCCAGTTCAGTTACCTCTTCGTTGATGATGGTGGCGTTGCTGAGGGATCTCAGCGCCGAGGTGATCTTCCTCCCTAGGTCGGCTAACACCATGATGACGTCTGAATGGATCCTGGAAAACAGGGAAAACTTAACTCACACACACAAAACAACCACACCTGTGGATGTAGAGCTGCAACTAACAACTACTTTGATAATCAATTCATTGGTCCATTATTTTTACATTAATCGAATAAAAAGACCAAAGCTGCATTTAAACCTTTCCAGTAGTTTGTTCTATATGGATTATCTACAACTTCATTATGACTAATTCGTCTCATACGTGTGTGTGATTGTACTATTTCATCCATTTTCATTTTAGCGTCTGTCAAGAGTTAGAAGCGTCATCAACCCCACTCACTTGTGATGAATCCCTGCTCTCACATAGGCTCCTCCTGGATTTATACAGACTTTATACCAGGGGGCCAGTCAGAGATGTTTCGCAGAAACTCCAGAGGCTCTCACTCAAACATTTGCGTTCACACACACGTCTTAGTTTAGTGCAGGTCTGAAAGCCGCTACTGTGTGTGAGTGCCACTGACCGTGTGTGTGTTTCAACAGGGTGTGTGTGGAGGGCAACCCCCCAACTGAGTGTAATCAGCGAGTCAGCAGGTCAGCTGACTGGTGAAGGATGCACGTCCTGTAATAACAATAATGACAAGTAATGAACAGTTCACCCTTCCTTTGTACAGACCCTCAAGTGCAGACACAAACCAATCAGAGGACTACAGCATATTCACAGGTGTGTCCGAGAATCTAATCTGAGATCACACGACAGTGTTGCCAGATATACGATAATGATTGTATTAGTATGAGAATTTTGCCTTCTGTACAATCAATAATGACAAAATTCGTAAATAAAAAAATATACATCAGTCGACTCCTAGTACTGACGTTTTCGCCTCGCATTTTGCCATCATTACCTCTTGAAAACAATAACTTAAGCGCAATGAATCATGGGATTTGCTGGGACGGGAAGGATCCACCTGACGGAGCCTCCGTGGCTCAGGGGTGGAAGGGCGGAGTCAGTCTTTAGAACAGCCTCTGAAGGGGGCGTGGCCTGGACCGAGACACACCAACAGAGAATGAGAGGCGGAGCTTTAACATTCCCACTAAAATCGACTCCGTTTATTTACGTCAACATGTTTCATGTGGTTCAAGTTGTAGGCGGAGTCTGAACGGAGTCCTATTGAATATGACGCATGTACGATCATTTTAATCGTCTGCTACGATACTTCGACATTTCCTGTCTAGCAACGCTGTCACGTGATCACCGTTTCCTGACCTTTAACAAATCAATAATCAACCAGATGAGAAGTTGATCACTAGAATAATATAATAGATCGGAATCAATAACAATTCAGGTCATTAACTGTGTTTTGTATTGGTTTCCGTCGGAAGATGTTGCATTACATTTAAAACCTTAACACATCAACATATCGATAATCACATGATCAGTTTTACGCCAACAACGTGTCGTCTGTTTGCAGCGCTACGTTAGCCATTAGCTCAGTTAGCTGTGTGTCGGATCAGTTAGCTGTGTTAGTTCAGTTAGCTGTGATAGTTCAGTTAGCTCAGTTAGCTGTGTTAGCTCAGTTAGCTGTGTTAGTTCAGTTAGCTGTGTTAGCTCAGTTAGCTGTGTTAGTTCAGTTAGCTGTGTTAGCTCAGTTAGCTGTGTTAGCTCAGTTAGCTGTGTTAGTTCAGTTAGCTGTGTTAGCTCAGTTAGCTGTGTTAGTTCAGTTAGCTGTGTTAGTTCTGTTAGCTCAGTTAGCTCAGTTAGCTGTGTTAAGGTGAATTAACGGTGAATTCTCAGATATTTACCGTCTCTCGATGACTTCTTCCAAACAGCGGTTGAAACTCGGAGTCGCGTCATCAATCTACACCGGAAACACTGGGCAGCTGCTTTTCCTTCGCCTCTAATAAACTTCCTGTTACAGCAGCACCGCCACCTGGAGGCCGTAACATCTCCGGTCGACTCCAATAATAACAATAACTAGAATATTCCTCCCTAGAAATTTAGAATGTGTGCAGCGTGCTTCCTGCCGGGGTTAGGGTTTCAGTTTGAGAGAGAGAGAGAGAGAGAGAGATACTGGTGGGTCACTGGCCCTCTGGAAAAAGGGGAAATCTTTCACTTTTGTAGATATCTAAGACATCAAAGATTCCTTTGATCTATGACCACTGACACTACACAGAGCTCTCACTGTTGAAGAGACACCTACACTCTAGCGAAGCCCTCGAACAATGTGCGATTGTTCAAAAACAATAAATCCTATCTCTGAAATAATAATCCCAAGACTTTGCCGAACGCATAGATCACAGAAATGTGACCGTGTGAGCGAGTTAGAAAAGTATGAATTCAAGGCTCCTTCCAGAAATGTTCTCAAAATTAACATTAGAGTCAATGGAGAAAAAACCGGACCACCTTCCGCTGTAGACCTCATAGAGCCAAAAGTTTATGTCTGATAGATTTCATACAGACATTTCTGCAAAGCTAACACGTTTTCCTAAGAAGTATGGGGAATGATAGTATATGTGTATGCATTGCATTACTGCACACATAATTACTATACGTTACGCTACCAGTTGACTTGAACTAGACGTCAGGCCACCTCATATACACACATTCACAACACACGCAAGCATTCATCCACCTCGTCTCTGCAACGGGACCCGCAAGCAGTTCAACTCACGGTAAGAAGACAATACATATGTGCGTGTTGGAAGTCTCGTATGGCGTCTGACTGGCTTTAGTATGAAAAGGAGGAACGAAAACCAGAACAGTGATTATTTTTAACTTTCACACTGAAGTGAAGTGCACTCTAATAATGAATGAAATATTATTTCCTCATTTCAAGTAAAATAGAAGCACTCGGTCACAATCTCATAACAGGTCTGAGTCCGTACAGAGCGGCTTCTGGGTCCGGTCCGGACTATTGGTGACTTATGCTAGATGGTCGTGGGCGATTTTCTTCGCTTCAGCTTGCTCTTCAGGTAACTGCATGCCTTGACTGTGCGCAGCCAACTTCCATAAGACGTTCCGCGAGTCGACGTAATTACGTAATCGATTACGTCGATGAGTCGCCCCAGCCCTAATGTACACAGAAGGAATTACTTGCTAACCTCTACAGGGTTTCATGACTTGTTGCTATGACGACAGCTTGGTTTTGATCACCATTTAAAGAACAAAACAGTTTCCACCACAAACTGAGTTTATTACAAAAAGTAAATGTGAGGGGTCAGAGGTCACAGGTGCACGTCTCTCCACTGAGGAACCCGATTGGACAGATTCTGTAAGTCGGCCGTCTGAGCCAGCAGCTGGGCGAGAGAGGTACTCTGATACAGAGAGAGAGAGAGAGTCGGGTCAGAACAAACTTGTGATTATTGATTATTGATCAGGTGATGTCGGATCTGAAACATAGATCAGGGTCAGACTGACCAGCTGAGACAGTCGGTCTGTGGTGGAGCTGCAGCTGTGGACCGAGTCCAGCTTCTCCTCCAGAGTCTCCATGAAGTCCAGAGACATCTTCACAACCTCCAGAACACACCTGAAACAAAACTACACACCTGAAACACAACTACACATAACTACTGTAAGGGAAATGTAACATTTTGATCACAATATAATCCTGTTCATTTCCCCTTTGATTGATTATGATTGAATCTGATACAATGTAACCATGATCATGCTGAATCCTGTACATCCATTGTTGCCTTGATGTCATCAGAAGATCCTGACCTTTGACTTAGAAACAACCCCAACCAGAGGGGGGGGGAGCCAAATGTATACAGAGAGAGAACAGCTTCCCATCGGGGTGCATATTACACCATCTTGTGCACCAGGCTCTGAGCATTAAAGTGTGACACTACTGTAAGAGATTTGTCTCGTTCCTCGTTGTCAGAGTGGGATTGCAGAATTGCCACGACACTACACACCTGAAACACAACCACACACCTGAACCACAATCTGAACCACAAGCTGAAACACGAGCCCTTCTTGATTTCCTCGTGGTTGTCGTTATTATGGTGGAGGCGTGTGCTCGTACCTGTGCAGGTGAGCGTGAACGGGCAGGTGGGTGTGACCCAGCGGTGTCGTCAGTCTCTGTCTCAGACTGTTCAGCTCCTTCAGCAGCTGCTGCAGGTGATCACTCAACATCTGCAACATCTGGAACCTGCCAGCTGAGAGGGGGTGTCAAACATGAGGTCTGATGAGTTTGACTTGTCAGGTGGAGGGTGTGACGGACATCAGGTAAGAAGCAGGACACTCACCAAGGGAACGTGTGTGTGTGACATCAGCACTCTCCTTCACTACCTGCAGAAGCTCCGCCTCCAAGTGCAGCTGCAAAGAGAGAGAAGCTGTGACTTGTTTTTACGTTTTTACGTCCTGTATATAAGGAATATGTATATAAAGACCATCAGTGACTGTATATAAAGACCATCAGTGACAGTTCATGATTCAGAGGGACACACCTCATCCAGCTGTTTGACTGCTCTGATTCGCTGCTCGGCCTCTTGCAGGTGAGAGGAGAAGGCGGGGCTTCGCTTTGAGGAGACTGAGTCTATTTCCTCCTGAGGACAGGTAGAGACAGAACATGGTTCTCAATCCATTGCAAGCATTTTATCATTTGGACAAAGGCTTGTGTCCCTCAACTAAAGAGACACCGGAACATCTGGAGACACCTGGAGCGATCTGACACGTCAGAGGAACGACCTGCATTCCTACCGATTGTTTCACAGAGGCTCCACCAGGTGGATCCTTCCCGACATATCCCAGGATTCATAGCGCTTCACTGATGAACTGTACTCGACCAAACAGCTAACGTACACATGTTCAAAAAACATCAACTATTTTAATCAACCAATGAACATTTTCGTCCATAGACTAAATGCTTTGGTGGAGGAAGCAGCTGTGTAGAGAGAGTCATCTGCAGGATGTGTCCTCATCTGAGACACAGTGTCCGTCCCCTCACCTGAGACACAGTGTCTGTCCCCTCACCTGAGACACAGTGTCTGTCCCCTCACCTGAGACACAGCTCCTCTCGAGACACATCTGGACAACAGACTGGCAGCTGGAGTAACTGAGAACAGAGACAGATCCCACTGATGCATCTGAGAGACAAAGAAAAGAGACACAATTTAATACATTAAAAACAGATTCTACTGAGACAGACAGACACACAAATACACAGCACACACAGTTAAAGACACACACACACACACACACACACACACACACACACCCACCCACACAGTTACAGTCACAGACTCACACACACACACAGTCACAGACTCACAGACACACACAGTTACAGTCAGTCAGTCAGTCAGAGACACACACACACACACACACACACACACACACACACACACAGTTACAGTCACAGACTCACAGACACACACAGTTACAGTCAGTCAGTCAGTCAGTCAGTCAGTCAGTCACACACACACACACACACACACACACACACACACACACACACACACACACACACACACACACACTTTGTCTCTTACTCTTTTTCTCCTTGTTCGGATTTTTCTTCTTTTGTTCCCTCTTCTTTTTTCTGTTTCTTCTTCTTCTGTTTCCTCTTCTTCCGGTTTTTCTTCTTCTTCACCGCCCCCCTCAGGACAGGAAGGAAATTACACCTGTCCCACAAACAGGTCTGAAGGAAGTGACGTCATCTGCTAAAAGAGTAAAGCTGATGAGCTCAGTGAGTCAGGGCGTGTCCACAGTGGACCAGCGGACCAGTGGCCCAATAGATGTGCAGAGTCTGACTCTGTTAGCTTCACTTTAACTGATGTTCTGATGTAAATCGCCCAGTTTCCTCTCCGGCGGGAAGCTAGCAGGCTAACGTTAATGCTGAGTTGGTTGAATTCTGGGACTCGAACAGAACTGTGTTCGTGTGGAAGGACCCATCTGTGGAGAGAGGACGAGCTAACGCAGCTAGCCGTTAGCATAGTCACCGACTGAAATCTCGGTTATATTCGTCAGCTGATCCCGGGACTTCCACCGTCAACATCCGGTCTGGATATGATATGAGGAGCATCTCACCCTGAGGGACTCGAACACAGGTAGAAACACACCTGACGTACACATGGGGAACACCGCGCTAAAGTCTCACCTGGAAACTTCCCAGAAGACCGGAGTGTTTCAACTGACAGGAAAAGGACTGTTGGAGGTGAGAGAGAGAGAGAGAGAGAGAGAGAGAGAGAGAGAGAGAGAGAGAGAGAGAGAGAGAGAGAGAGAGAGAGAGAGAATGTTTGACTGACCTTTATTGACATGTGATGGTTGACAGTTCCCTGACGAGCTGCAGAGACTCACCTCTAACCTGAGGACAGTCGATTTGTCCGGGAATAAGATCGAACTTCTTCCTGTTTCCATCGGAAACTTCCTGCAGCTCAAGACTCTGACGCTCAACTGCAACCGACTGAGTGAGTGACACATCCAGGCTCCGCCCACACTGTACACCTGAGTTCATCCACACTGACACACCCACATCCTCTTCCTGATTGGTCACATCTCACAACCCTAACAGTCGGTAAGATCATCATCTGTGTGTGTCCTCTCTGTCCTCAGCTACTGTTCCTAGTGAGATTGGGAAGCTGAAGAAGCTTGAGACCCTGAGTCTGAATGGGAACCGGATCCAGCAGCTGCCCCCGACTATGGGCCAGCTCAGGGCCCTGCGGTCCCTCAGCCTGGCAGGGAACCATATTTCAGAGATTCCCTCTGGACTGGCGACCCTGAGGCATCTGGACTTGCTGGACCTGTCCCGTAATCAGATCCACAACATTCCTGCAGAGGTGTCTGAGCTGCAGGCTATCGAGATCAACCTCAACCAGAACCAGGTACTGTAGAAGCTGGTCTCTCCGACTTTAGTAGAACCCATCAGAAAGGTTGGTACTACATAACCCAAACAGAACCACCTGAATAGAACCTCTTTAAAAATAACCATGTGACCTCTGTGAGCCGTGAGCTGAACCTGAGGGTCACCACTCACCTGCAGGAAGGTTCTGACTTCAGCTGTTTGCCTCTTCTCCCTCCAGATCTCGATGTTGTCGGCTGAGGTGTCTCTGTGTCCTCGTCTGAAGGTTCTCCGCCTGGAGGAGAACTGTCTGGAGCTGTCCTCCATCCCTCTCTCCATCCTGACCGACTCCCAGGTGTCTCTGTTCTCTTTGGAGGGAAACCTGTTCGAGGTCAAGAATCTCAGAGACCTGGATGGATACGACAAGGTTGGACTATGGTACTCTGTGGTGGTCCCTTATGGTCTGTGGTGGTCTCTTGTAGTCTGTTGTGGTCTCCAGTAGGGGTGCAACAATTAGTCGACGTAGTCGACAAAAATCGATGACAAAAATAGTCGCCGACGAATTTAATAGTCGATGATTGGTTGGTTACGTCATAGCGCGCGTTTTTCGTGCCATGCAGCTGAACTAAACGTCCTTTTACCAGAGGTGCTGATGGAAGTAGCTGAGGAGTGAGCCATCTCGCTCCCTTCCTATCTCTGAAAGTCGCGCATGTGCAATAGCGACAAAACATAGACCAATGGCGGAGTCCGTTGCAACACCATCACATACCAGAAAGTCAAAAGTACGGGAGAACTTCACCTTTAACATAGCCCGAAAAAAACTACCTGCAATATTTGTAAGGCGGACCTGCTTTCCATGGGAGCAGGACACGAGCATTTGAAGACACGTTTGACATCGTAACGTAGACGATGCAGACTCGCCTCGGTAACATAGCCTGTTCTCTAGCTTGCTATATAAACGGAGTTGTCTTGGCAACTCCCTCAATACCTGTGTGCAGGATTCTACAATCCATCACAAAAATATGGTTTGAATGTAGATTTTGTAAAACTTTTTTTTAACGAGTTTAAAAGCGTAATGTTATCCTATTGCCTGACAAACGTCTTTTTTAATCACAATTATGCATTCCGAAGAAGACTGTAGTTTCGTTTGTTGATGTTTTTATTGCTGATAATTTCCCTGTACTTTTGTTTACAGAAAAAATGGATACTTGATTTTTAATTTATTTTTAGTATCGGCACTTGGCCTGTTCTTGGTTCACAGGAAAAAGGGAAACTTGAATTTAAATTAAAAAAATTATATTAGCACTTTGCCTGTCCTTGGTTTTAAATGGACAAAAACTTGATTTTTCTTTGCTTTTGTATCAATAGTAGCCTAATATGCAGCAAAGTTTATTAAAAGACATTTTTGAATGAAGTATTGATCTTTATTGTCTTTATTTTCAGTCATCACATGTCGCGAACAACCTCAAGCTAAATTTAAAAGCTGTTGGCTAAATAAGAGCAATTGAGAATTTGTGTGATTCATAATCTGATTAGTTGATTAATCGTTTCAATAATCGATAGATTAATCGACTATCAGAATAGTTGTTAGTTGCAGCCCTAGTCTCCAGTGATCTGTGGTGGTCCCTGATAGTTTGTGGTGGTCTCTGATGGTATGTGGTGGTCTTTTAAGGTCTGCAGTGGTAGCGTCTGATGGTCTGTTGTGGTCTCTGAAGGTCTGTAGTAGTCTCAGATGGTCTGTGGTGGTCTGTGATTGTCGATGGTCTGTGGTAGTTTCTGATCCTCTGTGGTAGTCTCTGATGCTCTCCGATGGTCTTTGGTTGTCTCTGAAGGTCTGTGGTGGTCCCTGATGGTCTGTGGTGGTCTGTGCTAGTCTCTGATGGTCTATAGTAGTCTGTTGTGGTCTGTGGTGGTCTGTTGTGGACTCTGAAGGTCTGTGGTGGTACTGATGGTCTGTGGTGGTATCTGGTGGTCTGTGCTAGTCTCTGATGGTCTGTAGTAGTCTGTGCTGGTCTGTTGTGGTCTCTGATGGTATGTGGTGGTCTCTAATGGTCTGTGCTGGTCTGTTGTGGTCTCTGATAGTCTGTGGTGGTCTCTAATGGTCTGTGGTGGTCTGTTGTGGGCTTTGATGGTCTGTTGTGGTCTCTGATGGTCTGTTGTGGGCTTTGATGGTCTGTTGTGGTCTCTGATGGTCTGCGGTGGTCTGTGATGGTCTGTGGTAGCATCTGATGGTCTGTTGTGGTCTCTGATGGTATGTGGTGGTCTCTAATTGTCTCTGCTGGTCTGTTGTGGTCTTTGATGGTCTGTTGTGGTCTCTGATGGTATGTGGTGGTCTCTAATGGTCTGTGCTGGTCTGTTGTGGTCTCTAATCGTCTGCGATGGTCTGTGGTAGCATCTGATGGCCTGTTGTGGTCTCTGATGGTCTGTAGTAGTCTCAGATGGTCTTCGGTGGTCTGTGATGGTCTGTACTAGTTTCTGATCCTCTGGTAGTCTCTGATGGTCGGTGGTAGTCTGTGGTAGTTTTTGGAGGTCCCTTATGGTTTGTAGTAGTCTGTCATGGTCTCTGATAGTCGTGGTGGTCTGTAGTAGTCTCTAATTGTCCAAAGTATTATCTGAAGGTCTGTGGTGGTCTTTGAAGGTCTATGATGGTCTCTAGTGGTCTCTGAAGGTCTGTGATGGTCTCTGTTGGTCTCTGATGGTATGTTATGGTCTGTAGTAGTCTCTGATGGTCTGTGGTGGTCTCTGATGGTCTCTCTTGTGTTTCTTCCTCAGTACATGGAGCGTTTCACAGCTACTAAGAAGAAGTTCACCTGATGACGCTTGTTGACCTTGGTGCACCACCTCGAGGCGGGGTTAGCACCCCACAGCTTCATCATCACAGCGCCCCCTGTCTGCAGGACCGCTGACCTGCTGCTGTGAGGACATTTCCCCAATCACAGGTCACATGGACAAAGAGGAGACATGGGGGGCAGCCACTAACGATCCACTCACCTGTGATCAAAGACAAATATTTAGACGTAGACCAGGAGCTGCACTTTGATCACTGATCAATAATTTGCTGATTAATTGATTAATTTTTCCAGATTAAATGTCAATAGATTCCAGCTCCTCATTGTTTCTGTATCGTCTGTGACAGTCGCTGTTCCTCTAAATCACATATTATTAAAGTTTTATCAATGGATATGTAAATTAGCCCCGCCTCTGTCTCACCCCCTCAGCTGCAGCTCCTGGTGACATAAAACAACTGGAAAGACTTTAAAATGAACTCACTGAAGAAACTAATCATGTATGATTGTCTATAACTTAAAAAAAAACTTACTATGAACCACATTTTTTAAATATTATAAATACTAAACACAAGCCTCATCAAATTTTATATATCTTCATAAGCTCCACCCCCCTGTGATGTGGCAGACACTTCCTGTATTTAAATCCACTGCTTCCTGTACGAGCCGTCGACAAATAATAAACCAAGTGTGTGTCAGTGTGTAAACCTGGTATTAACGTGTATTAACGTGTATTAACGTGTAACCTGAGATCTGACACGTGGAGCTTCTGAAACACGTATCACGCTCTGTGAACAGGTGTTTTCCTTCACTGCTGAGGAGCTGTCACACCACCAGGTGGCGACACAGTGCAGTGAATCAGCATGAACCCTGAAGGTGTGAGCTCCTCACGTTGGGCCTCATTCACGAACATGCGCGGAAATGTTCGTACTCTCCGCAGAAAATAAATGCGTGCGCAAAATCGCCATCGGATTCATGACACGTGCGCACCAGCCGATTTTGTTCTCACCACCTTGCGTATGTTTGTGAATCAGAATCATTCTAAATTGACAGGCGCGTATCTGCTCTCTGCAATTAGCATACTGCCACGCCTCTATTTGTCCATATAAGGACATGCGTTTGTCATGAAGAGACGGTGCTGAACAGTTGAAGTTATAAGAGACGCCCCCTAAAGGTCAAAAACACAAGACTCTCACAACAGCAGAGATTGAAGGCGTCGGAGGTGGAAGACACAAAACACACTTCTCTGTAGTGTGTCCTCCGGAGTGACGACGTTTCATAAAAAGAAGCCTGGTCTGTGTCCTGCACAGAGCTGAGCTGTGGACATGTCTCTGAGATGCATCTGGACGTGGACTCCAGATGCATGCAGGTCCGGTCTGTGCCAGAGTCTGTTTCCTCCTCTGACCTGGATCACAAGTTATCAGGACACGTACAGGACTGATGTCCACTTTGTGTTTGTTTGATTCTCCAGAGTTTATGAGACACGTGTTAAACCTGCTCCACAACACGAGACGTGACGCGCACACTCAGGACATCAGGGTTAAAGTGAGAGGAACGATCCGGAGTCACGACCCGACATCATCGATTAATAACTAGATAGGGACAGAGACGAACACACACACACACACACACACACTCTCTGCAGTAAACAGAAGAGTTCCTACCGCAGACTTAACGCAGTTTGAACTTCCTTGTTGCAGAAGGAGCGACGCCTCGTTTTCCAGAAACATTCATATGAATTCAGCAGGTTTTTATAGCGATGAGGATAAAAGGG